>NW_020537646.1:58370484-58678539 GCF_003426905.1 Ctenocephalides felis | reverse complement strand
TTGTGAGTGTTTTTATATATATGTAGGTATGTGTCTTTGTGATGTGTATATGGGTATGGGTATGTACGTATATATGCGTGTCTGTAGGTATGTATATATATATATATATATATATATATATATATATATATATATATATTAACAAAGTCTAACAATCGGGCATAACATCAATAAAAACATGAATTTCTTTCAAAAATTTATTTTAAATCCATACGTTTCGGCTATAATCCTAGCCTTCATTCAGTGGAAACTAAAAATAAAATTAAAAACTAAAACAATTGAATTGGAGTGAAAAGAAAAAAATAAAATAGTAATTAGTACTTACAATTAGTTGATCTTAGTGTTAAATTGGAAAATTTTAATGATCCATGGTATTAGGATATGGTAATGCACTACACTATGTATTATAAACATTAACTTGAAATTACACAATATTTTCACAAAATACTGATTTGAAAAAATCACAAATGGATAGTGTGTTATTCGTAGACTGGTTGAAGATGTAATGGAGAAAGACATTTTTTAAAAAATATATTTTCCAAGATTCTGCACATGTGTGGAACGAATTGTAAATCCTTTGCGCGAACGCTTTTATTGTTTTGTAAGAAATTTGGAAATGTTATCTAAATAGAAGAGATTTGTGTCGCACAGCGTGTTGAGTTCATTTCGTTTATTTTTGTCTTATTGTTATAAATAGTCAAAAAAGATCCCTCTATAATTCTTCGTTTAAATAAATTTTGTTCAAATTGTAGTACAGTCGGATTAGAAAAGTCCATATTGTGTTTTAAAGTGTATATATAGTCTGCAAGAACAGTTTTGAATTGTTTGGGGTTTTTTGAATTGTTTTTATGTTGTTGTAACCGTTTATTGAGGTTCTGGCTAGTTTCTCCTATGTAAATTAAATTACAGTCTAAACAATTTATTTGATAGACGAGATTTCTGAGTCGTTCAATATTAAATGGGGTTTTTGTCTTAGTAAAAATAGTGCTAGTAGTTGTACTAAAATTGGTTACAAGTCGAAGTCCAGATTTATAAAAAAGTTTTTTCCAAGGAACATACAATTCTTTAATGTATGGCAAACATATTACACCAGAATGAGTTTCTGAGTCAGGTAAATCGTTATGTACTGTGCAATTGTCTATTTTATTCAAAAGGTACGTTTGTCTGTTACTAGTTACGGAATTTATAAGTTTTAGGGGATAAGAGTTATCTGTTAAAATTTTTTGTAATTAATTTGATGTTGTTGTCGCAAAATGTTTTGTCCGATAGAAGTATTGCGTGGTCCGTTAGATTTATTATAGTACCTATTTTCATTTTGAGTGGATGATAAGAAAAGTAATTAAGGTAGCGTCCGGAGTTAGTTGGTTTTTGTACCAATTTGTTATTAGTTTGTTATCTGTAGTACGTATAAGTTTTATGTCTAAGAAACTTATCGAGTTCATTGTCTCCAATTCCACTGTAAATTTTAATTTTTATTGACGTTATTAAATTGATCAATTATCATAGTGACATCATCACTAGGGATACAAGTGATAATGTCATCTACATAACGGTAATAAAAAATATGTTTATTGTAATTTTTAAAATTGTATTTTCAAGGAGTTGTAAGGATATTTCTGCTAGAGATGGACTTGCTGGGGACCCCATTGGCGCCCCAAAATTTGATAATAGAAAGAGCCATTGAATTCAAAATAAGTGTTAGAGACAATGAACTTGACGGTTTCCCTGAACCAGTGTAAAGATAAAGAAGTCAACGGGGAAATTTCATTCCATCGGATTGTTATTTTGTCTAAAATAAGGTCTAGGGGTACATTAGTAAAAAGTGAGACTACGTCTAAGCTAATTAGTTTGTAGTTGTCTGGTATATAATTTATCTTGTGTTTTAAGTCAGTAACGAGTTCATAAGAATTTTTTATGTAGTGTGGTGATTGTTTAAACACCTGAAGGCACTCGAAAACCGGATTTGATCGCGTCACAGGGTCGGAAGACAGTTGTACTGGATGCCCAAATAGTAGGAAGCTCTACTAATATGACCGGAGCCCACAGGCAAAAGATCGAACATTATAAGAATCTGGAGGACGTAGTGAAACTGAAATACAATGTGTCAACAGTGGTGTACAACACAATTACCCTAAACATCAGGGGTGTATGGCACGAAGAATCGGCGAATTTTCTAGTGTCGGAGAAGATACTTAATAAAAATGAAATGAAGGTAATCTCTACTAGAGCGATAATTGGAGGACTAAACGGATTTGCGAAATGGTCAAAAACAACGACTACAGGACACGAGCCACAAGGAATCGGATGACCACCTAAATTGCACGCGTGCTGCCTGCTCTCAACATCCCCCAGGCATAAGACTAGGAGTTAGGTTTAGTGGGTATTGCCTTCGGGCCGAGTCCCACACTATTGATCAACCTGGCGACCATTGTACATAAATGTATTCCCCTCCTAGCAAAAAAAAAGCCAAATGCCTCGTCATTTAATTGAATGGATTAACGAGATTCCCACTGTCCCTATCTACTTTCTAGCGAAACCACTGCCATGGAACGGGCTTGAAAAAATTAGCGGCGAAAGAAGACCCTGTTGAGCTTGACTCTAGTCTGGAATTGTAAGGAGACATGAAAGGTGTAGCATAAGTGGGAGATAGTAATATCGTCGGTGAAATACCACTACTTTCATCGTTTCTTTACTTACTCGATTGGACGGAAAGCGTGCGTCGAAAACTTGCGTCCGACTGTCACGGTTTTCTAGAGCCAAGCGCATAAGAATGGTGTGAGGCATTGCGCCGAGGCCAACTCAGCGAGGACAGAAACCTCGCGTAGAGCAAAAAGGGCAAATGCTGGCTTGATCCCGTTGTTTAGTGTGCACAGGGACTGCAAAAGCATGGTCTATCGATCCTTTTGGCTTGAAGAGTTTTAAGCAAGAGGTGTCAGAAAGGTTACCACTGGGATAATTGGCTTGTGGCAGCCAAGCGTTCATAGCGACGTTGCTTTTTGATCTTTCGATGTCGGCTCTTTCTATCATTGCGAAGCAGAATTCGCCAAGCGTTGGATTGTTCACCCACAAATAGGGAACGTGAGCTGGGTTTAGACCGTCGTGAGACAGGTTAGTTTTACCCTACTGATGAATCGTCGTTGCGATAGTAATCCTGCTCAGTACGAGAGGACCCGCAGGTTCGGACATTTGGTTCACGCACTCGGTCGAGCGGCCGGTGGTGCAAAGCTACCATCCGTGGGATTATGCCTGAACGCTTCTAAGGCCGTATCCTTTCTAGACAAAGTAAGCAACGATATCTCTATGAGTCTCGTGAGTCGAAAGGCTCAATACAATGTGATTTATTAGGTATTCGGCACACGCCGTTTATCGCACGAGCCATTTTTAGCCGAATGTGGCGCTGGACAGTGGCGATATTCATTCGTTAAATCTGTCTTGCATATAGCGGTCGATCATGGGTCACTAGTTCGATGTAGAGACCCGGAATTGTTTGGAAACGACTTAGGTACCTGGCGGCGTGTTGTACTCGGAAGAGCAGTTACCACGCTGCGATCCGTTGAGACTCAGCCCTTGGCTTGGGGATTTGTCATGTTGGCTCGGCGTCACCCCACGCTACTTTTAGGGGACATTAACGAGTAAGCCTGACCTAGAATCTTGCATCGAAACAGGTTAAAAACATTTTCCGGCAAGTAAACTTTTACCTCACACTACATAAAGTAAACTTTTAGAGGACATTAGCGAGTAAGCCTAACCTAGAATCTTGCATCGAAACAGGTCAAACTACTTTTGTAGAAAATATTGTTTCTGGGTTTTTAGGAATGACATATATTTACTCTATTATTTATTTACATGACATGTTTTAAATACAACATTTTTATTTCTTTAAGTTATATTTTTGTTTAAAATAAAATTTCTTACATTTAGCTAATACAATTTAAATAAATTAATATCTGAAATCTTGCTTGCTTTCCAGTCGAGGATGTTTTTCACGAGATAGTAGTGTCGCTGTCATAACACCTTCGCAATTTTGCTCTAATACGCGTTTTGATACATTAGCCAGTAATTAAACATGTCTCTCAGTTCCCTGAATGTGGAGCGGAATTTTAGGGTGGACACTCATTGCTTTGTAGATATTGTACTAGATGTTCATGAGGCATATTTAGCGTAAAGGCTGGTTCGAATATATTTGAATAATCATCCATATCTATCATATTAGTATAGTCGGTGCATTCGAAATTTATTTCGGGTGTTTTGTAATCTCTCAATTGCGTCAGGTCTTTCACATTATTACGGTAATATAAGATTTTTCTTATAGATGAATCTCGTATTTCCTTTTTATTATCAAACAACATTGCTAATAAAATATTTCCGAGTGAGCATAGTATGCGTTTTCTTTAGCAACATTGTTCACAATTTGTCTTAAATTCTAGTCTAAATATTGCGTCCAGCTAATAAATTTATAAAATAATATACTATCATACACCACAGAGTTGTGATATTTAATGTTGAAGTACATTGGAATATATACTTTCATTCCGTAGTTTGCCAGAATTTTCAAATTTTTGGATGGCTTATTAGTAGTTACATATAACCGAAGTAGCCTTTGTGAGCCACAACTAGCCTTTGTGAGCCAACGGGAATGTGCTATTGGCCCTAGTTTTATGTTAGCTAAGTCTGTCGATACTTCTCCAGAAGCAACTGCTTTAGCTATTTTTATTAAATAACTTGAGTCAGTTGTCGATTCAGCAGGACTTATATCAGCCAAATTTTCAAGTGGGATTGTTTCAAAGTCTTTTACCGGCTGGAAGTATATAGGAAAAAATAAATTATATTGAATTTGAACATAGGGTATTAAAAAATAGTAAATATGTTATAACTCACCGGTATATTATCGCATGTTTCAATTTGTTTGCTTAATATTCCAGTTTTTGTTCGTGGTCCAGTGGTCAATGATTTTTCCAAATAGTTAAAAAAATGGCGAAGTGGAAGTTCGTTAAAGTGGAGAAGACACACAAACCAATGCAGTGGCCTGTTTAACTGAATTTCAAATCGACGTAAAATCCCATTTTTTACGCCTGTATTTGCTGGTTCACAATCGCAACATATGCCTATCAAAGAATCGAGAGCTATTCCTTTATCGGCGAAAAACTCGTTCAATTTGATTACTTCACTTTCCGAATCTTCATTTTCCAATTTTGTGTAACCCAACAATTGGCAATTCGGTTCCTTCAAAATAACTACATGCGCTTCTTTAATTATTCGTGGGTGAAACTTCTTATCGATTTTTTCCATGGTAATAGAATCATTTTTTCGGCCGTCGAATGAAAATGCTATTAATTCAGAAGAATCATATCGTTTGTGTAGAGCTTGCCTATTTTTCTGCCTCTCACGAACGCTTTTATTTTTATCCATAATGACAGGATTGCCCCAATCATCCGTTACGCCAGGTCATGCAGGATTGCTGTCGCCACGCCAGAACCAACTCTATCAGAAATTGCAAATCCGTCGCACATTAAGGCATAGCTTGGAGCCTTATATCTTCGACTATATGGACCACGCTTTATATGCGAAGTATTTTGTGAACTTTCCGAACTGCTTTTAAAATCAAAACCAACATCTGGAGTATATGTCTCACCTGGAGTAATATTGCTACTTATTGTAGATGCTGATACTTCATCTTCAATTTTTAAAATATATTCTGGTATCGTAGATTTCCTCTCATTATATTGATCCATCATAAACGCTTGTAAATGTTCTAGAATCAGTCCACAAGAACACAGCCCTAGTAGCAACGAATATGAACTGAGTATGTTTTTTACGTAAGCTAAATATGGTTTTCAAATATTGAGCCCATATGATTTTGTTAACATTCGGTCATATCCCGCTCAGATTCGTAATGAGGGACGAATGCGGAAATATGATATTTAGCTTATATGATTGGCTTAACATTTTTTCATATTACGAATATGTAGAAATAATATTTATAACATATTTCTTTAGCAACATTGTTCACAATTTGTCTTAAATTCTAGTCTAAATATTGCGTCCAGCTAATAAATTTATAAAATAATATACTATCATACACCACAGAGTTGTGATATTTAATGTTGAAGTACATTGGAATATATACTTTCATTCCGTAGTTTGCCAGAATTTTCAAATTTTTGGATGGCTTATTAGTAGTTACATATAACCGAAGTAGCCTTTGTGAGCCACAACTAGCCTTTGTGAGCCAACGGGAATGTGCTATTGGCCCTAGTTTTATGTTAGCTAAGTCTGTCGATACTTCTCCAGAAGCAACTGCTTTAGCTATTTTTATTAAATAACTTGAGTCAGTTGTCGATTCAGCAGGACTTATATCAGCCAAATTTTCAAGTGGGATTGTTTCAAAGTCTTTTACCGGCTGGAAGTATATAGGAAAAAATAAATTATATTGAATTTGAACATAGGGTATTAAAAAATAGTAAATATGTTATAACTCACCGGTATATTATCGCATGTTTCAATTTGTTTGCTTAATATTCCAGTTTTTGTTCGTGGTCCAGTGGTCAATGATTTTTCCAAATAGTTAAAAAAATGGCGAAGTGGAAGTTCGTTAAAGTGGAGAAGACACACAAACCAATGCAGTGGCCTGTTTAACTGAATTTCAAATCGACGTAAAATCCCATTTTTTACGCCTGTATTTGCTGGTTCACAATCGCAACATATGCCTATCAAAGAATCGAGAGCTATTCCTTTATCGGCGAAAAACTCGTTCAATTTGATTACTTCACTTTCCGAATCTTCATTTTCCAATTTTGTGTAACCCAACAATTGGCAATTCGGTTCCTTCAAAATAACTAAATGCGCTTCTTTAATTATTCGTGGGTGAAACTTCTTATCGATTTTTTCCATGGTAATAGAATCATTTTTTCGGCCGTCGAATGAAAATGCTATTAATTCAGAAGAATCATATCGTTTGTGTAGAGCTTGCCTATTTTTCTGCCTCTCACGAACGCTTTTATTTTTATCCATAATGACAGGATTGCCCCAATCATCCGTTACGCCAGGTCATGCAGGATTGCTGTCGCCACGCCAGAACCAACTCTATCAGAAATTGCAAATCCGTCGCACATTAAGGCATAGCTTGGAGCCTTATATCTTCGACTATATGGACCACGCTTTATATGCGAAGTATTTTGTGAACTTTCCGAACTGCTTTTAAAATCAAAACCAACATCTGGAGTATATGTCTCACCTGGAGTAATATTGCTACTTATTGTAGATGCTGATACTTCATCTTCAATTTTTAAAATATATTCTGGTATCGTAGATTTCCTCTCATTATATTGATCCATCATAAACGCTTGTAAATGTTCTGGAATCAGTCCACAAGAACACAGCCCTAGTAGCAACGAATATGAACTGAGTATGTTTTTTACGTAAGCTAAATATGGTTTTCAAATATTGAGCCCATATGATTTTGTTAACATTCGGTCATATCCCGCTCAGATTCGTAATGAGGGACGAATGCGGAAATATGATATTTAGCTTATATGATTGGCTTAACATTTTTTCATATTACGAATATGTAGAAATAATATTTATAACATATTGAAAAACATATATAAACCATATTCAAAATTATTGACCCTATATTCTGAAATATTAAATATTATTTAATTAATATTGAACAAACACCATTAATAAATTTTTTTTTATGTATTCTGAGTAAATATGTACATTTTTTAAATAGTCAATGTATTGAATTTTATCAATTTTATTACAATTTTTAAATCATTTTTCATAATTATAGGATATATAATATTTAAAATATATTTAGTATCTATAATATAACATTACATACTAAATATATTTTAAATATTATATATATTTAAAATATATTTAGTATCTATAATATAACATTTTGCGCCATAATTAATTTTATTACAGTCTACATATTATTTTTCATTATTATAGGATATAAAATATTAAAAATATATTTAATATTTATGATACAACTTTTCGTGCCATAATTAATGTTTGTTTGTGTATAATTACTAATCATTTCAGATATTAAGAGTCCACTTGTCTGTTCACTTGATTTTCCACGTTAGTGAGGTTATAACAAATTATTATTTCATATTATACACCATTGATTCTATTAATCACTACAATTTCACACACCAAGTTTCGTTTTTAATTTCACAAAATAATATTTTTTCCACACATTAACTTTTATTAATTTTATCACAGTTCACACACCATTATTATTGTTTATTACTTGAAGATTTAACAAATTTTTTGAACAACGCTTCGAGAACTTTCTTCTGCAGTACCATGTGCAGTAAAAACTGCAGTTTTTATGAGTGTGTGTTTGTCGAATTTCGAACACTGATGATTAACGTGCGGTTCCATCAAATATTTATATTTAATACAATAAAAATATGAGTTAGTTAGCGTATATATAAATATATATATATATATATATATATATATATTATTTATTTAATTAATTATTTATTTATAGGGAAATACAGGAAATAGATATCAGGCAGTACATCTTTTAAGACATTTTTCCAGCGTTTTTAATGACAGCCAGTTTTCACGTTTCTTCAAAAACGTAATTTAAAAATTATTAGTGATATATATATATATATATATATATATATATATATATATATCTTCATTGTTTATATATTATATACTATATAATAAGCGGCGACGTTTTTATGCTAGGCTAGTGAGTCAAAAATCAGAGTCGCAATCTCTGTCGAACATTTTACGATATGTAATAGTTTCAAAAATTCATAAATTTAATGATTTTGATTAATAAATCGTTACCGAATTTGTATACATAACTGATGTACACAGAATGGTATATATTTGGCCATAACTGATCGCAGCTGGGCAGAATGAGAGTACTTGAAAGGGACAGAACATGCGTTGCAACTTGCAAGACGGATTCGCAGCCCCTTGGGCACGCATACATGGACAAATATACTGTATATAATAGGCAAAGAAGACTTGTGTGGATATAGGCGACACAATATAAACATTCAAAAGATTATTAGTGACAATATTTTGTCAAGCGCAAATTTATTTTTATATATTTATTTTCGATAATAACAATTTAAATATAACTGCAGCTAATATTGTATTCAATAATAATATTCGTATTATATTGATACTGTTTTAATCTTTATCAATGGCAAAACATATTTTATAATATTACATTTGAACATAACTTTATATATATATATATATATATATATATATATATATATATATATATATATATATAGAGAGAGAGAGAGAGAGAGCAATACAAGAAAAAACATTTTCCATATTCGTTCTTTATTAGCAAAATCTTAAATGATTTGTATGTGAATAATTCTATATTCTAAGTCCTACAATATTAGTACTCTCATACACAGCTTATATTTAGCAATATAAATAAACCATGTAAAACTCATATTCAGTTTCTCATATATATCCCGCATTCAGCAATATGAAAAAATCATATGTAAAACATGTCATATATCGCTCATATTCGTTCCACATTTAGCAATATGGAAAATTCATGTGAATCTAATATGAATCGGCTCATATTCAGCTCATATTAATCGCACGTTTTGAACGTGGGCTCAACATTATTTAACATAAGCTACACTTCAAATATTTAGCTTGCATTAAAATCATCTCCAGCTCAGATGTATTTCTACTGGGGAGTATTCTACGCAAATCGCATTTGCATTTTCCAATATAAAATAATTCTTTCGTGGATTCTACAAACTCCTGAAATGATGCTTGGGAAGACTTGCTTTTATTTGTACTTTTATATTTATCAATCAATCGGTTCAATTTTCTAGCGATACTTCGTTTCTCCATAATTGGAATATCAATTTTTTTCCCACGTCTGAATCAATTTCGTTACCACATTTAGAGTAAATGTTTTATATGAAAACATTTTATTTTGTTTTTTTTATTTTTCCGCCAAATAAAAATAATACCTGATAACTTCCATAATTGTCGGAAGATTCGCTCCTGTAAATTCTTCTGTTGGTCCAAATGTAATTTGATCATGCGAGAGCATATGATTCAAATTACTGGCACTGTGGACAATGTGGCAATTATGCAAAATTGTCACATTATTATATTATTTTCGAAATTTCTAGAATTATAATAAAAAAATACTTGCGCACTCTGATGGAAATAAATAACAACAAACTAAACCCGATTTAAAAAACCCGCACAAACTCTTAATAAAAATAAAACTCACGATTTGAATTATTCACATGCCTAAATTAATACATTTTTTTATTAAAAACAGTATTTCATTGAAAATTTCGCTGGCTAAAAAGTTATTTGCGATATATGGTTTTGCAGTCAAAATTCATTTAAATAACACATATATTTCATATAAAAAGGTGCCCATATCGCTTAATTTTACTTCTATAATGATTTGGCCCTCCCTAATATATATATATATATATATATATATATATATATATATATATGTATATATATATATATATATATATATATATACCCACACAGCACATGGTTGACATAGGGTCAACCTATGGTCGTCACAATGGGCTGTATGGTTAACTTATGGTCAACCCACTGGTACCATATATGAAGATAGGTAAACCCATGGCGACACATATGTCAGAGCCCTGGTTTGACCCATGGTCGACCCGCCGGGTTCAATACGGGTATGCTATGGGGCTGGAATGGTATCGCGATGGGTCAAAATGGCGGTATATAGTGCAACAATTGTTGCATACTTTCCGTGCGTATTTGTATTAAATATAAATAATTCATATAGTTATAAATATCGAATGAGCTAAAACTGCAACTCCATAAGTAATATATTTATTAAAAATAATTTCATTTACATTACTAGAAAATAACTAAATTAAACTAACTTAACTAAATTTTTGGTGATTATTATCCTAAAACCTATTATCTTATTTTCTATATATAGTATTATTATTATTTATATAATTTAAACTAATTATTTGCGTTGGGTTCACCACCTTCAAAAGCACTGAAAATAACAAAATTTGAATTATTATAGTTTAACAGGTACAGGAATTATTATAGTTTTACATTATTTTATCTAATAAAAAATGTTAGTTGACATTTTCGAAATATGTGAAATATATTTCAACTTACGGGAAATTGCAAATAAATCTATCATGGGCATGACAGTATATGTATATTTAGCAGTATAAGTAATTGATTTGTCCACTTTTATCCATTGGGTAACATCATATTTAGCGATATCTTTGCTATTCTCACATCTGTCAATAGCTGCTCCACATCTAGCAGTTCTGCCTCTGTCCAAACAGGAAATTTATTATAAACTTCCAGTGTATAATCAGGCAAATCATCCTTCATATCACACTGGCATCACTGCTTATTAAGCATATTCATTAAAACCTGGTGCCGTAATGAATCAGCATTTTTATTAATATTTAATGTAAAATCTGAACTATATACAACCTTATACTGAGGTTTACCACAATATTCTATCAAAGGTCCTTCGAAATGCATAGACATCTCACAAGCTCTAGGCATGGCTACATGCCTTACATGTTTTCCGATAAGAAGTTCTTTTACCTCAAAGTATCTTTTATAACTTTGCTGCAATGGTTTCTCTGACTTCCGTATGTATTTTTTCAAGACTTGCATGTAATTCTCAAATTTAAAGGCACTAAATGAATCAAGTGTACCAAAACTTCTGGTGTCATTAGCTAAGTGTAAAATGTTATGTATATTATGACTTACATAATGATCTCCATATAATCTTTCAACAAAATGATAAAGTAGCTGCTGAGCATAATCTAAAAGATCATTTAATAATGTGTTGCTACATAAAATTTTAATAGCAATATGTAAAGTAAGACAATTTTTATAAAAGTCATTTGAAATATGACATGAGATTTCAAAACTACTGGACCACTATACAATAATAATTGTCTAAATTCTGTAGCTTTCCATGGTCTCACATATTTCAATGATCGAGGCTTCCTAGCAAAGTCCTTGGATATATAAATCTTTAAGCTGCATAAAAAATTGGAAAAGTCATTAGTTTTAGCACATGGCAAATGAATTGGAAGCTCACCTTCAGTCCACAAAAGCATCAATCTCTTAACTGCTTCTAAACAAATCAAATTCATATAGTCAAGTGGTACATTAGTAACTAAACCAATGTACGGTATTTCAAGCAATCTCGTATAGCCATTGTAGTAGTCTTCATCTTCTAAGTTTCAAAAGTGTCCAGCTGTTCTTGCAGGTGATTGCATTTTTGGAAAGCAAATTCTGCGATTAATATTTGAACCACGAACAAGACATTTCGAGCCACTGAAGCAGCCTGTGTGTCCCTTTGTCTGTAATATAAATGATTTGGCGGGAGTATCACAAACAAAATATTTAATGCGTATCTTAAATTGTTTCCCATTGTGATCAAAACCCTCAGTGCTTAATAGACCAAGCTGACATGTTCGAATAATTCGAGAGAGGCAAACCATCAACATTAATTTCTAATTCAATGATAGAAGATATCAATTTCAACCTATAAATAGAATCTTTCAATCCAGTTAATAAACCAAAATGAATATATTCACCTGGACTTACAACTTTTGATACAGCAGTTCTTTCTGTTTTCAGAAGTGTTCTACTATCTGCTGGTAAATCACTGAAACAATCATGAAGTTTTAGCCCCTTAAGTAGTGCGAATACAGCATTATGAGGTATCTGACAATTCACAGCCCAGTCTGCTAAAAATTGTCTTGCATCAAAAACTTCAGTTATATCTTCATTGGAACTATCCTCGCTATATGAAAGAGAAATATAATCATTTGTTTCAACATCACCCTGTAACTCTGCCTGGCAAGAAGACGGTCCTTCAAAGTCATCTACAATAGAAGCATTAGTCGCAGTTTCAATATTATCTATTGTAAAAGCACTAGTACTAGGCAATCCTTTACGCATTCAGAGTTCTGCAAAACACTTTCCGAACGTAATTTCTGCACTTCCTAAAAAAGTCTTCTATAAAAATGTCTATCTGACACAGTCGCAATGTGTTTGCGAATTTTTTTATCAGACATATTTATTTATAGAATTTTTTTTGACAAATTACAGAGTCAAACAACAAACAAATTACGAATATATTATATTCTAATATTGTTTAGAATTTTAGTAGCATAAGTATACGTATACAGTACTCAGGTTATACTTGTTCATCGTGTTTATATATGACAGTCTTGAGAACAGACAAAGAAATGCAAATGACGCGGACGCCGAACAACATAAGTGCCGCCATCTGTGCGCTAGTTGCGCAAACGCCGCGCACGCGTATGCGCATGCGCGGTACATACATTTTTACACATGTATACACGCGGTGAATACATTTTTCATTTGCCCATAACAACTCGGTGAGTAATGGGTCAGAGTAGGTCGACCATTGTTTGACCCGGCGGGTAACGTATGGGTCTAAACCCACTGCGTCATAAATTGGCCCATAATGGGCTTATAATAACCCGGTAGGCTGTAAATGGTACCAAACAGGTCGACCATTGTTTGACCCGTGATGTATGGGTATATATATATATATATATATATATAAATACTAGCTGACCCGGCAAACGTTGGGTATTTCTAAGCAACTTCTAAAGGATAAAAAAAAGAATACTTTATTTTAGGAGTGGTAGGATGTATAGTTTGAATGGTACAGACAATGAGGTATTATAAACACAATAAACTTCAAAGTCTACTTGTATAATAATAAATTATATAATTCATAACAACAATATTCGTTTGACCATATTTTGTTAATACAATCAAACTGAAAGTTTTATACACGTTCTATAAAAATATGGTATAATTCAATCCAAGTCTTTTTTAATCTTTATCCGTGGTCAATGTTCAGTTGGTCATTTTTGCCCCACACAGATGTAAGTTTTCAAAGTGTTGAATCTCACTCAAAATTAACATTACATTTTATAAAACATTTAAATAGTTAAAATTTATATTAAGGTCTCGTGAACTAAATCACAGTGCTCACAACCCAAAAAATTAACAACAAAAGGAAATACTTTTGTTATGGATTTTCAAAGATTACCGTTTATCTCCTGATAGCAAAGTCATAAGAATCAAGGTTATAGCTGGTTATACATCTTTTCCCCTCTACTCTCAAATATTGTTGTTGAACAATGCTAAACTTTACTAATTTTTAAGATATTGGTGGTGAATCTTATTAACCCCAGATCTTCATATATTACTATCCATTATTCGATCAATTCATAGAAAAATTTTCCAGTTTATTCAAAATTTGTGGGAAATAACCATTATTGAATTATATTTTACATTGCATTATCCAATGATTGTTGAAGTTCTTCATCTTTTTCAATTTGTAGAGTGATTCAATAAAACATGAACGATACCTGACTGTGTCTAAAATGCATGGATTTTAACATATCTCTTGAAAGGAATACCTTCAGAATTGTACTCATTTTTCTGTTATACTTGTTCCTAGTACCCGAACTGTCTATACATTTAATTGAATGCGAGCATTATAATCAATTTTCAAAATATTTTATTCCAGAGAACTTGTAATTCCAAATTGTTGTTCCAAAGTAATATTATCAACCAAATCTTCTTATTTGAGTAGTGGTCTGTTATATCTGGAAATAAGTTATTCGACAAAATGTCCCCTTTAATCGATTCCAAATTTAGGTTTTTAATTTAAATAATCGAAATAAAATAATAATATAATCTAGAAAATATTTTATAAATACTAATGAATATAAAATTATGCAACTAAGACTGAGCCCAATCCATACAGCCATGTTAACGTTTTACCCCAAATTGTTATATAGCTATATAAAATGAACATTACTCCTTTATGAATTTGATTGAACATATGTAGATTTCCAACATGAGTACATATTGTGATAAATTTCAATGTGTTTATTTTGATTTTCCTTTTTTGCAACCGTGTATCCAAATTAGTGGCATCTTTGTTATCACCATGACTTGTAAATAGTATGTTCGGGAAGTAATTGGAAAAAGACCCGATCAATAACAGCATTAGTATCTGAACAAAATAAAGAACATTCTGTATGTGGGATATGTTAAAATATTTAAATTTTTTTATTGCAAATTGGAATGCTGGAAAAACTTTTTTCTGTGCACGACCTATTTGGATGATGAAATGATGTAATATAATGCAGTTCGTACTGCTGATACTACGCAATTTTCAAATAACTTTGTTTTCGAAGATCTGTGATTTCCAAAGATTACTATCTGTGTTATAATCCAATTTTCTTATTCATATTGCTGTCTATTATAACCTGCAATAAGTGATTAGACAGAAATGTCTATGGAGGCCCCATCGATGAATTCCAAATTTAGGATTTCAATTTGAATAACCTAAATGCTATAATAATATAATTCATAAAATGTTTTGGTAACACATTATTCACAATTGTAATGAAAAATTTGTATTGTAAATAGATTGTACTGTAAATATTTGTAATGATTACTTCCATATCTAATTAAACTGCACTAATGTTGATGTCACATGTCATAATGTGATCTTCATAAGCAATTTTCAAGCAACTTTGTTTCCAAGAACTTGTACTTGTATGTACACATAATTGAGATTTTTATGAATATGATTTCTAAAATTACTATCTGTGTTATAATCCAATTTTTCTTATTCATATCGCTGTCTATAGTGTCCCCTTCGATGAATTCCAAATTTAGGATCTCAATTTGAATAACATATATGCAATAATAATATAATTCAGAAAATGTTATGGTAACACATTATTCACATTAAACCAATAAGTACTTGCACAGCACAGCGTTTGAAACAAATTTATTTATTTATTTTTTCATAAGCAAGCCTTAATCAATCAATAATAATAGTATTATTTCAAGCTGTTGATAAAAGAATACAAATAGGCAGTGAGCAAACACTTGAGAATTAAATAAAAACCTCATATAAAATCAAAATAAGCGTTTTTATTATTATTTAAAAATATATAAATAATTAAATTTTAAAATTAAAAGAATAACACATAATCTGTTCCAACTTGACAACCATCTATTTGACACATGAGTAGGCGATACTCGATACATCTGTCATTTGAATAATATTGTGTGGAAAGCCATTTTGAATCAAATGCTGTTCAAATTAAAAATTTTCAAATTAAAAATGTAAAGTTTCTACGCGGATTTGAAATATTATCTCACCTTTTGGACAATCTCTGGATTGGCACGAATTTTTCAAGACTAAGACTGGCCAAATACATTCAGCCGTTTTCGAGTTTTATTCGGACATTTGAAAGACAGCTCCATTTTTATATATAAGATATATCTTATATATAAAAATGAATCGCAAAATGCGTTGGTAAGCGCATAACTCAACAACGCCTGGACCAATTTGGCCAATTCTTTTTTTAAAATGTTTTTTGATGTCCAAGGATGGTTCTTACGGCGAGAAAAAATCGATTAAATGCCGGGAAAACCCAAAAAACAGCCCTTTTCTTTTTCTCATAAAAACGTTTTCTAACTAAAACGTAGAATCAATTTTAGCTTTATTGCTATTATAAAGTTCATATTAAATTACAAGCACTCACTGTATACTCCTCCTAAACGATTATTCGAATCTTTCTGAAGTTTGTTAAGGAAATTTTCTAGGATGAATTCGATTATAAAGTACTAGGATGTATGTGCAATATTGCAGAAATAAACAGAAAAAAATGCGAAAAACGACATGTCATTGTTTGCATTGAAAACAAATGAGAACATCATCATCTGCAAAAAATTTCAATTTACTTATGAACCTAGACAATATTAAAATATGTATAATAAATTTATGATTATGAATAAGTGAAATGAAATGCCTACATTATTATTGACCAAAAAGCAGTTGAGATGTGCCAGAAATTAAAATAATATGATATATAGTATATGTATGACAGATTGAATGATATACATATGAACAGATGAATACATACAATTCGGCCTAACGATATCGATTAGAAAAACTTTTAGATGCAATTTTGAATATCTTAAACAATAAAAAATTTAATTAATTCAATCCAACATGAAGTACCAGTATTATGTTATGGTTATGGTTATGTTATACTGTTTAAAAGAATTCGATTTCTAATATAGTGTTATAATTGAGACTCATCATTTTATTTAAAGTAGTTCTACATTTAACATCGGTCATATTATAAATGTATATGCATTTTGGCGTAAAGAGTAATTTAAAAAACAGTAATTATTATTGTTAGGTATACGATAACGATTAGTATATTATATTGAAAAATTGTAGACGTGGGTGCAGGACAACGTCTGTCGGGTCATCTAGTATATATATATATATATATATATATATATATATATATATATATTGATGTAAGTAACTGTTTTTGAAATTACACTGAAGATGAGGCATATCATGGTCTCGAAACGTCTGTAATTAACAAATAAAGTGTGTGTTAAAAATCTGAGTATTATATTGTTCATATATAACATTTAATATATATTTATATATTTGTAATGTTTTTGCAGCCCAATTTTAATTTGCAGTCAAATTAAAAAAATAAGATTAAATAACAAAACTATTTATTTCATTAAACGTTTCGACACTTGATGTGTGTCATCATTCAGTAATCAAAAAACATATTACATAAATACAAATTTGATAATAAATATAAATATATAAATAGGAGAAAATTAAACATACCAAACCAGGAAAAACAACAGATAAAATTAATTATGGTGTTAAAAAGATTGAACACTAAATTTGTGTAAAATAATAATATACTGTTATATCAACAAAGGAGAAATTCAAAGAGCACATATTGCCCTTCTATATTTAACGTTATTAATAGCGTTGCATTATGGACACTGATCAAGGTTACAAAGTGTAGTGAAGGAGTGGGAGCGGGGTGTGAAAAATAAAAGGAGAAATAGAAACAGAGAAGAAATATAACGAACGAAAGGTTCTAAACCTGTATATAATTATTTTTCATGAAATTAATGATGACTTTGTAACTGTCATCATTAATTTCACTGATTTGACATGTTAAAAGTGTGGTTCAAGTTTATCATATGTTCTGAAAGCATCGTTTTGAATTGATTTGGGTTTCTAGAATTATATATATGTTGATTAACCATCTTGTGTATATATTGGGAACTTTCACTAATGTAACAACTATTGCAATCATTGCAGTCCAACCTGTAAACAGAATCAGTAACCCTATCAGCGGGAGTTTTTGATTTAAGAAAAGAAAAAGGCAACTGAAAATGTTGTCAAAACTAAAAACCAAAAGCAAATTTTCAGCGGCAAATAACTTTTTTAAAAAATAAAAAAAATTGCTTAAGAAAGGTAAACAAATAACATCTTTATATTTATCTAAAAAGGAAGAATTAGATTTTGAAAAAGAATTATTAAGATAGGAAGAACTGTTTAAATTGTTTTGTAAAAAGTCTAATCAATTTTTAATGACATTATTAAAAATTGATAACTAAATATGAACTATATGAATTATTATTCAAAACAGATCGAACTAAAGATAGTTTTCTTCTAAAAAATCTTATCACTTAACAAAATTATATATTTTTATATATAAACGTCGTCGTCCAATTCATAAGCTCTCATATTTTTTTTATTAAATAAGAATATTGAAAGCAATAGTATTTTTATAATTTATTTGAAAACTTTTAATATTCCTCGAATTTAAAATTTTGGAAAATTTTGGAAAAAAAATCTATATTTAATTGGTTCTGTTTTGAATAATAATTATTTTCCTTCATATTTAGTTAATAACGAAATTAAAAATAAATTTGAGTTTTTACAAAACAATTTAAACAGTTCTTCCTATCGTAACAATGCTTTGTCAAAATCTAATTCTTCCTCTTCAGATAAATATAAAAGTGTTATTTGTTTATCTTTCTTTGCAATTTTCTGTTGTTTTTCCTGGTTTAGTTTGTAAAATTTTCTCCTTTTTATATATTTATATTTACTATTAAATTTGTATTTATGTAATATGTTTTTTAGATTAGTGAATGATGACACACATCAAGTGTCGAAACGTTTAATGGAATAAATAATTTTTCATTTAATCTTTTTTTAATTTGACGATGGGGCTGCAAAAATATTCCAAATATGTATCAACGTCGACAAGTGTATTCACTTACAAGAATGATGAATGTTTTTATTAACTTCCCGTAGGGTAAGTTATTGTGCCGAAAATCGAAATTGAAAATTTTTACATTTTTCGGCGTTTTGAAGGTTTTTGAACATTTTGGCATACCTCAGAAAAAATGGATGTGTGTGTGTGAGCCGGCAAACGTTGTTTTGCTAAGTAGGGTATTTCTAAACAATTTCTAAAGAATAAAAAAAGAATACTTTATTTTAGGAGTGTAAGGATGTGTAGTTTGAATGGTATAGACAATGAGGTATTATAAACACAATAAACTCCAAAGTCTACTTGTATAATAATAAATTATATAATTCATAATAACAATATTCGTTTGTCCATACTTTGTTAATACAATCATACAATGGAAGTTTACACTTTCTATAGAAATATGTTATAATTCAATCTAAGTCTTTTTTAGTCTTTAGACGCGGTCAATGTTCAGTTGTTCATTTTTGCCCCACACAGATGTGAGTTTTTAAAGTGGCTATATAAAGAAAACTGTTGAATCTCGCTCAAAATTAACATTACATTTCATAAAACAATTAAATAGCGTATAGTTAAAATTTATATTAAGGTCTCGTGAACTAAATCACAGTGCTCACAACCCAAAATAAACAAAAGGAAATACTTTTGTTATGGATTTTCAAAGATTAATGTTTATCTCCCGATAGCAGGGTCATAAGAATCAAGGTTATAGCTGGTTATACATCTTTTTTCCTGTACTTTCAAATATTGTTGTTGAACAATGCTAAACTTTACTGGTTTTTGAGAAATTGGAGGTTGATCTTATTAACCCTGCAGATCTTCATATATTACTATCCATTCTTCAATAAATTCATAGAAAATTTTTTCAGTTTATTCTTCAAAATTAGTGATAAATAACCATCAGTGTATTATATTTTACATTGCATTATCCAATGATTGTTGAAGTTTTTTATCTTTTTCAATTTGTAGAGTGATTTAATAAAACATGAACGATACCTGACTGTGTCTGCAATGCATAAATTTTGACATATCGTTTGGAAGGAATTTCTTCAAAATTGTAGGACATCAGTAAATCATTTTTCTGCTATTCTTGTTCTAGTACCGGAACTATTGATACATTTAAATGAATGCGAGCTATATAATCAATTTTCAAAATATTTTATTCCAAAGAACTTGTAATTTTGTGCAATGACATTTTTACAGGTGTGTTTTCCAAAGTTATATTATCAACCAAATCTTCTTATTTAAGTAGTGGTCTGTTATATCTGGGAATAAGTTATTCGACAAAATGTCCCCTTTTACCCATTCCAAGTTAAGGTTTTTAATTTAAATAATCTAAATACAATAATGATATAATCTAGAAAATGTTTTATAAATACTAATAAATATAAAATTATGCAACTAAGACTGGCCCAGTTCGTACAGCCATTTTAACCTTTTACCCTGGATTGTTATATAGCTATATAAAACGGACATTTCTCCTTTATGAATTTGCTTGAACATATGTACATTTTCAACATGAGTATATATTGTGATAAATTTCAATGTGTTTATTTTGATTTTCCTTTTTTGCAACCTTGTATCCAAATTAGTGGCATCTTTTTTATTATCATGACTTGTATATAGTATGCTCGGGAAATAATTAAAAAAGACCCGATTGATAACAGCATTGGTATCTGAACAACATAAGGAAAAATCTGTAAAATAATTATTATTGCCATGTGGAATATGTTTAACTATTTTTATTTTTTCATTGCAAATTGGAATGGTGAAAAAAGTTCTTTCTATGCATTAGAAGACCTATTTGGATGATGAAATCATGTAATATAATGCAAGTTCGTATTGCTGATACCTTTCATTTTTCTGTCATATTTGTTGCTTTCTGTGAACTGTGACATTTGTCAAAACCTAAAAATATAAATGTCATGGACCATATAATTACAGAACTCATACTAATATAGTAATGAAGAATTTGTATTGTAAATAGATTGTACTGTGAATATTTGTAATGATTACTTCCATATCTAATTAACCTGTACTTATGTTGGTGTCACATAACATAATGTGAGCTTTATAAATTTTTCAAACAACTTTGTTCCCGAAGATCTTGTACATGTATGTACATATAATTGAGATTTTTATTAATATGATTTCTAATGGTCTATGATGTCCCCTTCGATGAATTCCAAATTTAGGATCTCAATTTTAATAACCTAAATGCAATAATAATATAATTCATAAAACGTTTTGGTAACACATTATTCACAATTGTAATGAAAAATTTGCATGGCAAATAGATTGTACTGTGAATATTTGTAATGATTAATTCCATATCTAATTAAACTGCACTTATGTTGATGTCACATGTCATAATGCGATCTTCATAAGCAATTTTCAAACAACTTTGTTTCCGAAGATCTTGTACTTGTATGTACACATAATTGAGATTTTTATGAATATGTTTTTTAAAAATACTATCTGTGTTATAATCCAATTTTCTTATTCATATCGCTGTCTATTATAACTTGCAATAAATGATTAGACAGAAATGTCTATAGTGTCCCCTTCGATGAATTCCAAATTTAGAATCTCAATTTGAATAACCTATATGCAATAATAATATAATTCAGAAAATGTTTTGGTAACACATTATTCACATTAAACCAATAAGCACTTGCATAGCACATCGTTTGAAACAAATTTATTTATTTATTTTTTCATAAGCAAGCCTTAATCAATCAATAATAATAGTATTATTTCAAGCTGTTGATAAAAGAATACAAATAGGCAGTGGCAGTGAGCAAACACTTGAGAATTAAAAAAAAACCTCATATAAAATTAAAATAAGCATTCTTATTAACATTTAAAAATATATAAATAATTGAATTTTAAAATTAAAAGAATAACACATAATCTGTTCTAACTTGACAACCATCTATTTAACATATGAGTATGCGATACATCTGTCATTTGAATAATATTGTGTGGGAAGCCATTTTGAATCAAGTGCTGTTTACCAAAAATTTTCAAATTAAAAATGTAAAATTTCTACGCGGATTTGAAATAATTTCTCACCTTTTGGACTTTCTCTGGATTGGCACGAATTTTTCAAGACTAAGACTGGCTAAATCGGTTTAGCCGTTTTCGAGTTTTACTTGGACAATTGTTTTCTATTTCAGGAAAGAAAATCAACCATAAACTAAGATTGAATGCCAAATTAATTATATTTTTAATATTGTAAAATAAGTTATTTTGAAATAATGTTGTATATATTAAATTTTGTTATAAAATTATTTCAGGATTTTGTTATTTTGTAATAAAAGTTTACTTTGTGAAATTGTGTTCTTTTATTTTATTTTTAATCCAAATTTATTTTTCATCTAAAACGTAAAAAACAATTCCATAATTAAATCCTATTCATGTCCGGAATATTCCGCGCGGGATATCCTACAGAATGTCCCGTAGGTGCGACATATTAACATGTTTTGTATATAGTCAGGATAAGCCGGATATCCGTAAGGCTATAGTAGGGACAATGAATGTGCGCGCGTAGATATCCTGTTGACATTTTCCAGGATGTATTGTTTTGTCTGGGATACGCACCATCAATACAACTATCTTAATTAATATAAGTCACAATCAACCGCAATTTCAATACCATATTCATCATCAATAGTAGTCGACCACTGACCTTTATTACATTACATTACATTTAGTTATTATTAGATTTAGTTGATGTTAGAAAATTTATAAATTTTAGGTAATGCCTGAATTTGTATCGTGTAATTTAACGCTGCTCAATAGATGAACATACATACCATGAATCGTAATATTCTTTGCTATAACCCTTCTTTCAATAAGCAGGATGATCTTCAAACAAACACATTTGATTTCATAAACAAAATTATTAATAAGCTTCAATAACCTCACAAATATATTTCGCACCACACTTTTTACAATTAACACG
This sequence comes from Ctenocephalides felis, assembly GCF_003426905.1. Taxonomy (NCBI): domain Eukaryota; kingdom Metazoa; phylum Arthropoda; class Insecta; order Siphonaptera; family Pulicidae; genus Ctenocephalides; species Ctenocephalides felis. Next base: position 58,655,373 of record NW_020537646.1, on the reverse strand, counting down.
TCTATGCTTATTAACTTCCCGTAGGGTAAGTTATTGTAATGGGCCGAAAATCGAAATTGAAAATTTTTACATTTCTCGACGTTTTGAAGGTTTCTGAACATTTTGGCATACCTCAGAAAAAATGGATATGTGTGTGTGTATGTATGTATGGATACAAATTTCCAGTCACGTTTTCGAGCGCACGGATCAACCGATTTGAATGGTTTAAAAAACATTCGATTCCTATCGATAGGGAGAAGAGCTGATTAGTTGCAGAAAATATATAATCGTTGCAAAGAGTGCAGAAAATAGAAATCGAGTTTTTAAGTGAACGGAGCATCTTATTTGGATGATCTAAAAAACATTCAATTAGTAATGATTGGGAGAAGTGATTATTAGTTTTTGGCAATGGCAGGCCCAGCAATTTCGAAGATACAGAGCTAAATGTGCAAAAAATGACAGTTTTTTGAGAGAACTATGCGTCTAATTTAAATGATTCAAAGAATTTTCAGCTTGTTTTATCAAAATAATTGATTTTGGAAAAAAAAAGTATCATTCCTTTTTTTCTTTTAGTTAACAATGTTACAATATTTATAATAATCTATTTGAAAACATTCAGTATTCCTCGATCATTTCGTTACGGTACGGTAAGTTCCAGAAAATTGCCTTAAGCCATACACCCCACCAGTTTATCTTGTTACCAACCGCCATCATAGCCCATAAAAATGCATCATAAACTCTTGCATTGAAAATGTTCGTCGCTCTATGGTCTTTGGTCTGAATTCTAGACATATTTATATATATATATATATATATATATATATATATATATATATGTATATTCAATAGATAAGTCCTGGATTTTTTCAATATATTGATTGTTTCTTTTCCGAACAGTAAATCCAATAATAAAAAACAATTTGTTTTTTGAAGATGTTTAATACGACGTTTCGAAACTAGGTACGTTCCATCATCAGGTTTATTCTGTCAAATACAATGTTTTTTTAAAAATATTGATTAACATTAATTAATGATGGTCAATACAAATTAATTAGAAAAAAATTTTTATAAAGGAATGGATTATGTAGCGAGGAAAAGAGTAATAAGAATTAACTAAAAAAGGTTTCATATAAAATTGAGAAGCAAAAATTATTTACCTGTAATAATTTATATATCCATATCACTAATATTATTTTTTGTTAAAAACACTCGATTTTTTTGGAAGATATTTGTAGATGTTACGACTACACAAAACTTAAACACACTGATATGGAGTTCTGTCGGCCAGATGTAAAGGACAACGTACGGAATTCCTGGCAAAAATGATTTTTTATGGCTCTTGTATTGGTAATTTACGAAAAAAGCGGAAATATTGCTTTAGTAAATGTTGAGAAATGTTATGTATATATATATATATATATATATATATATATATATATATATATATATATATATATATATATACATGCACATGCATATGCACACCTACATACTCATACATACATATGCAAATATCTATATATTAATGTATCTACAATTATATACATGAACATATATGCAAGTGCATGTATATATTGTCCAGCATTCCATCGAAAACTCACATAATTTCAACTTTGAACCCAATATTTTATATAGAGAGGATTGTACTTTTAAAAGACTTTTTTCTGAAAGCAGTTTAATCTTTTTGAATTCGTCAAATAGTGTTAATAAAAGATCAGATCACAATATCATTTATGACTCATATCTAAATTTTTTAAACCTGATTAAAAACAATTAATCCTAATAATTTTTGAATATGTATATTTATATATATATATATATATATATATATATATATATATACATGTATATGTGTTATAATATATGCACATCCATATATGTGCTTATATGTATGTTTTTGTGTGTACACTATATACATGCACTTGCATATATGTTCATGTATATAATTGTAGATACATTAATATATAGATATTTGCGTTTGTATGTATGAGTATGTAGGTGTGCATATGCATGTGCATGTATATATATATATATATATATATATATATAATATTTCTCAACATTTACTAAAGCAATATTTCCGCTTTTTTCGTAAATTACCAATACAAGAGCCATAAAAAATCATTTTCGCCAGGAATTCCGTACGTTGTCCTTTACATCTGGCCGACAGAACTCCATATCAGTGTGTTTAAGTCTTGTGTAGTCGTAACATCTACAAATATCCTCCAAAAAAATCGAGTGTTTTTAACAAAAAATAATATTAGTGATATGGATATATAAATTATTACAGGTAAATAATTTTTGCTTCTCAATTTTATATAAAACCTTTTTTAGTTAATTCTTATTACTCTTTACCCCGGTACATAATCCATTCCTTTATAAAAAAAATTTTCTAATTATTCTGTATTGACCATCATTAATTAATGTTAATCAATATTTTTAAAAAAACATTGTATTTGACAAAATAAACCTGATGATTGAACGTACCTAGTTCCGAAACGTCGTATTAAACATCTTCAAAAAACAAATTGTTTTTTATTATTGGATTTACTGTTCGGAAAAGAAACAATCAATATATTGAAAAAATCCAGGACTTATCTATTGAATATACTCCAGAACACAATGGGACGCAATTTCTTTCAATCACTGTCAAACACTTCAGACCACAAGCACCACACTCTGATGAAAACATTTTCAAAACTCAATATTAAATATGCAAAAGCCATCAACAAAAAAATATTTTTATTACGATGTAAAAATGAATGGATTATACCGAATTTCATAACTAATATTATCAACAAACAGTTTTTGCAAACAACTTCAAATATATATAAAATTGAGCGGCAAATATCATACTTACAAAATTCAGTTCTTAAATTAGAAATAAAATTTCTTTTATTGACATAAAAAATAAAAAAACACGAATAGATCAGATAATAAATACACTCCGAGAAACAATAGATGAAAATACTTTTAATAAATTTTTAGAATTCGAGAATAAAAAATACAATAAACACTTTCATATTATTAAAAATAAACAAATACAGAAATTGAAAAATCTTATACAAATTCGAGATAAAAATTATCCATTTCATGTTTCTAAATTTTTGATAGACAAATGGCTAATAAATAAAACCAATATAGTCATTCCAGAAAATATCCAATACATTTTAGCACTCGGTCCAAAATTCAATTACGCACCTAGTAAATACAGAAATAATGACTTCATAAAAATTTTAAGTAACATAGAATACAATATCAGGAACATTGAGACTGACAAGCCAAATCGGATCAGGTCAAAACTATGTGAAAAACTAGTTAAACATTTAAAAAAGTTGATAATAGTTTCCAACATATTCATCTTAAAAAGACTACACAAAGATATAGCGGAGACCAAATTATTTATTAAATCTAATAATATAATTGTCTGTCCAGCAGATAAAGGCAATATAACGGTAATCCTTGACAAAGAATTTTATACTAACACAACATTACAAATGCTAAAAGATGATACTACTTACAAAATCATTACAAATGATCCAACACAACAGTTTTCTAGACAATCAATTAAATTAATTAATGAATTAAAAAATAAAAAAATCATTTCTGACAAATTTGCCTACAATTTAAAAGTACAACATCCTATTTCCCCAAAAATGTATTGTCTCCCCAAAGTCCACAAACCTGAATGCTCCTTTAGACCCATTGTATCCTACATTGGCTCCCCATTCTATAATATCGCTAAACACATTGCCAATATTTTAAAAAATGTCACAATTTCCTCTCCTCACTATGTAAAGAACTCTTACCAATTTGTGGATCTAATCAAAGACCGAAACATTACGGATGATCAAATTTTTCTAAGCCTTGATGTAATTAACCTTTTCACATGTGTGCCCCATGATTTAATAACTTGATTCAATTGAAAAACGCTGGCCCATCATTAACACTGTCCTGAATTGCTCTTATTTTAATTGTTTCAATAATTTTTATCTACAAATCAAAGGTACTGCTATGGGTTGCCCATTATCCCCTGGCATTATAGGCCTAGTTTTACAAACCCTTGAAATTTCTGTTTTCTCCACATTAAATTTCCAAATATATTTTTATGTTAGATATGTAGATGACACTTTTTTATAATAGACAAAGAACAATCAGATATGATACTCAATACCTTTAACAATTGCAATAAGAGCATTCAGTTTACACATGAAACACAAATCGACAACAAATTAAACTTTTTAGACGTGACTGTACACAAAATTGACAACATTATTTGCACAAATTGGTACGGAAAACCTACATGGTCAGGAATATACCTTCATTACGCGTCATATTGTCCCAAAAGTATAAAGTCAATACAATCATTTCTTTGATAGACCACGCAATCATGTTGTCTCACTCTTCTTTTCATACCCAAAATACAACATTGGTAACTAAAACTTTATTAGAAAACGGATATCCCCTCACCCTCATCAATTCCATTACCAATAAAAGACTTTCCTATCATAAAAGTAACAATTATCAATCCATCTCCAAGTTATTCCAAGACAACAATATTAAACCAACTTTTCACAGCATGCCTTACATTAAAGGCTTATTTGATTATTTTGCCAAATTACTCAAAGAAGAAAATATTTTTATTTCAGGAACAGCTCTATATTCTTTTAAAAAAAATGTTTTCAAAAATTAAATCCACCACCCCTCCTAAATTTAATACTAACATAGTTTATTCCATCCCTTGAAAAAATTGTCAAAAACAATACATTGGCCAAACATCACAATACATTCATAAGAGAATGAGACTACATGAATTAAGCGTCACTCATCATAAAAGCCGAAATTTCCAAAGCACTCTTGTCCAGCATTCCATCGAAAACTCACATAATTTCTCCTTTGAACCCAATATTTTATATAGAGAGGATTGTACTTTTAAAAGACTTTTTTCTGAAAGCAGTTTAATCTTTTTGAATTCGTCAAATAGTGTTAATAAAAGATCAGATCACAATATCATTCATGACTCATATCTAAATTTTCTAAACCTGATTAAAAACAATTAATCCTAATAATTTTTGAATATGTATAATACGTGTATATGTGTTATAATATATGCACATCCATATATGTGCTTATATGTATGTTTTTGTGTGTACACTATATACATGCACTTGCATATATGTTCATGTATATAATTGTAGATACATTAATATATAGATATTTGCATATGTATGTATGAGTATGTAGGTGTACATATGCATGTGCATGTATATATATATATATATATATATATATATATATATATACATAATTTTTCTCAACATTTACTAAAGCAATATTTCCGCTTTTTTCGTAAATTACCAATACAAGAGCCATAAAAAATCATTTTTGCCAGGAATTCCGTACGTTGTCCTTTACATCTGGCCGACAGAACTCCATATCAGTGTGTTTAAGTCTTGTGTAGTCGTAACATCTACAAATATCCTCCAAAAAAATCGAGTGTTTTTAACAAAAAATAATATTAGTGATATGGATATATAAATTATTACAGGTAAATAATTTTTGCTTCTCAATTTTATATAAAACCTTTTTTAGTTAATTCTTATTACTCTTTACCCCGGTACATAATCCATTCCTTTATAAAAAAATTTTTCTAATAAATCTGTATTGACCATCATTAATTAATGTTAATCAATATTTTTAAAAAAACATTGTATTTGACAGAATAAACCTGATGATGGAACGTACCTAGTTCCGAAACGTCGTATTAAACATCTTCAAAAAACAAATTGTTTTTTATTATTGGATTTACTGTTCGGAAAAGAAACAATCATATATATATATATATATATATATATATATATATATATATATATATATATATATATGGCGGAATGAACACGGCCACATGACAGATGTCAGTTGATGGACGCCAATGTGATGATAAAACTACACAGCCCACTTGGAACTATGCTGATGCGAATATAGAATCTAGCAAGCTATAACTAGATTATTGTTTTCACGATGGAAAAATTAGTTCTCTCGGTTTTAATCATTGATCAATTCTCGGGCTAATAAATTGATATCAAAATTTATATAATATAAGATTCATTGTAAATTGAGTTATCAATAAACTCACATTATCAACGATTCTACAACAGTTAATTGCGGTTTTACTTCTAAGTATAATTAATTTATAATAAATGGCCCACTAGCGCCATAACTGGTGACCCCGACGTGATAATGAAACAGGAAGCAAGAGACATTCATAACGCCCTAGTACCCATAATTGGTGACATCGGACGCAGAAAAAAAGCTCGTAACAGCTACAAAAAAATTTACAAAGGTAAATTATACCAATTTTTTTAAAGATGTCGACTCGATCTACGCCCATCAATCAGCCTTTAACAGATCTCTGATCGATCTGGATCACGAGGCAAACTTTTACACGAGCAGTCCTCGTGTTTCTGATCATGACAGTTTTGCGGAACAATCCATAGATCATTTTTACAATATAGCAGCATTCAATAATCACCGTCTCACTCCATTCAATGGAGATTCGCCAGACCTTTGATTCTTAGTCATTGAAGCTGAGTTCCAGTCTGCCAAGATCAGGAGCGACGATACTAAGTACACGGCAGTACTTAAAGCCCTATACTTTGAAACACTGCGCCTCATTCAATATGTCCTCCGTAATACTCCAATTACTGGCAAATACGAACACATTAAAAAGACTATATTAAGCAGAATGTCTGAATCCACATTTTTTTTTTCATAGCAAGCTATACAAAGTACATTCAGCTACATATGTTACAGTTATATATGAATCCACAAGTTATTAAAAAACTTATCTCCAGTAGAGAAGAAACCATCACAGCTCCTACGAGAGATGATGGATTTGGCTAAGGGAGAGGTCAGTGAAGACATCATAATGAAACTGTGGTCAGAGCGCTTGCCACACAACAATCGTCTTCAGTTGATAGTTTCTTGTCATCTTGGCCCGGAATTCCTTGCGGAAGTAGCCGATATTTTGGTCGATCAGTGTGGCCCCACATCATATGTGATGTCCACAACACACAAATCTTCAGTGGAACAGAGACAGGACCGTCATAAAACTCTTCTCATGTTATTCGTCCAGGAAATCAAGAAACTAAGGGCAATGTTAAACACTGAAAGGCAAAATAATGATCAGCAGGAATCAAAACACAATCGATCAAGACAAAGAAGTAGTTTTCGGCATAGTTCCAGGATACCTTCTCGTGGATCAGTTTGCTACTATCATTACAGATATGGTGAGAAAGCCACAAAGTGTGAAGAGCCCTGTCTGCTTAAATCTTTAAACCGGTCGGAAAACTTGCTTCACCGTCATTAATTGGAGCTTGCCATGACGGTGAAATAAATTCTGTCTGCTCTGAGCCCCGCCTACATATTTTAGACAGAAAGACTGCAATCCAATTCCTTATAGATTCTGGATCAGTTTTATCCATTGCACCAGCTCGTAAGTTCGCCAATGGTCATGCCAAAAAAGAACTAGTTTTGTTTGCAGAAAACTCTAGCAGAATATCCACGTATGGCAAGAGAACTCTGGAGCTGGATCTACTAATCTATCACTACGCAGAAGCTTTAACTGGCAGTTTGTTATTGCCGATGTAGCCACAGCCATTATAGGAGCCGATTTCCTAAGCAACTACATTCTATTAATAGACTTAAAGGGCAGAAGATTGATTGATTCGACCACAGGCCTTACCTTTGATGGAAAGGTACTCAAGGCACAGCAAGTCAACATCTCCACTGTCAACCTGGCAGAGCCTTTCAAGGAATTACTGGCACAATACATTGCAATAACAAAGCCGCAGGTAACCAACAATATTAAATCATTTCATTTTTCCCATAGGATAACCACAACAGGTCCACCATTAGCTTCCAGATTCAGGAAGATCTTCGGAGAAAAGGCTGTTGCAGCCAGGTCCGAGATACAAGATCTCCTGAACAGGGGCACTTTGAGGCCTTCCAACAGTCCATGGGCAAGCCCTATTTACTTGGTTCCCAAAAAGAATGGCACATTCAGAATGTGTGGAGATTATAGGAGGCTGAACGCAAACACGCTGCCCGACAGGTATCCTCCACCCTTAATACAAGATGTATTTAATACTCTTCATCAGAAAGCAGTATTTTCTACAATAGACTTGGAAAAAGCCTTCCACTAAGTACCCATGCATGAAAAGGATATCAAAAAGCAATTATCACACCATGAGGACTTTTCGAGTATCTATGTATGCCATTTGGACTCAAAAACGCCGCCCAGACATTCCAGAGGTTTATCAATCACATCTTCCAACATTTTAATTTTGTTTTTATTTATATAGACGACATCCTGGTAATGACGACTGATATGAATGAGCACCGTCGTCATCTTTAAATGGTTTTTGAGAAGCTACAGGAGTATTCACTCACAATCAACTTAGATAAATGCGTTTTTGGTAAAGATGAAGTAAACTTCCTCGGTTACAAACTGAGTGCAGCAGGATATTCTCCTTCACCTGACCGAGTTGAAAAGATTATTAATTATCCAAAACCTTCGACAGTTATTGAACTCCGAAGATTTTTGGGCATGTTAAATTATTATCGTAAATCAATTTCTCAAGCAGCAAAAATACAAGCACCACTTTATGATTATTCGAAGTCCTCAGTTAAAAACGACAAGAGTCAAATTGTATGGAATGACAATTCACTATCAGCATTCAGCAAGCTGAAGGAAGCTCTAGCAAATGCAACTCATCTTCATTTTCCTTCAAGCATAGCAAATATTAATTTAATTACAGATGCATCCACTACTGCTATAGGAGCTACATTAGAGCAAGAACTTAATGGTGCCTGGCATCCAATAGGTTTCTTTTCGAGAAAACTGTCTTCCACAGAACAAAGATACTCCACATATGATCGGGAATTACTAGCCATTTTTGCTGCAATCAAATATTTCGAACATCTCTTAGAAGGCACACATGTTTTCATTAAAACTGACCATAAACCAATAACTAATGCTTTTCAACAGATAATAGAAGAGGGTTCAGATCGTCAGCGACGGCAGCTGGAATACATTTCACAGTTTTCCACTGATTTCATATATGTGAAGGGTGATCAGAACGTGGTTTCTGATGCCTTGTCAAGGATTAATTCAATTCAAATGCCTTCAAAGTTAACCGCAGAAAAAATTAAAACTATATTAAATGACAATACTTCTCTGAACCTACAAAAATTTTCATTAAACAGCTATCCAATTTACTGCAATACTCAAGATAATTTTGTGAAGCCCTACCGACAACGAAGTATTCACAAAACTGCTTTTGACATAATACATGAAAGTCAACCAAGCACATCACAAGTATTTAAACCACATAACTTGGAGTCAACGATGGATCCTCCAAGAAAGATTAATTCTAAAAAAGTTTTCTTCCAATTATAATAATTAAATTTATTTATTTCTAACGGATACTTCTTTTTCTTTTGAAGGGGAGTAATATGGCGGAATGAACACGGCCACATGACAGATGTCAGTTGATAGACGCCAATGTAGGGCTTACAATACCGGGATTCCGTAATCCCGAATACCGGGATCCCGGACGATTTTTGTCTGGTATTCAATACCGGTATTGATGCAAATAATACCGGTATTACGGTATTACCAGTATTCTATCAAAAATTCAAATTACGCAAAACACATATCAAGTTTTAGTTTCCAAACTATGTATTGTGTATTACCGACTCAGCTGAGGCAAGATAAAGCGGTGTCGGTAAGATAAAGCGATTGTTTATATATTATGTGTGACAGCCAGCTAATAAAAGGGTTCATTTACAAAAGTTATTATGCGTTCACGTGCCTCGTTCCTATATCGAATTCGCTATCAATGATTGTTAAACATAATATACAATCGATGAGATATAATTCTTTATTTATTATATATATAAATCATTTTGCATAAGTAAGAACGACAGTTGTTTAAATTGCGTGTCGCTGACAACATATTGAGAATTTGCGAAGTGTATTGTTATGGCCCAACGCTTAATTAGTTAACATTAATAACTAATATAGTAGAAACACACCACGTAGTCAATCATATTCTCAATTGTATTGCATTCAACATAAGAATAGTCAACATTGTAATAATCTTTTATCGATGAATTGCACACATCGCAGTAATTCCCGAGAAATCCGAACGGGTAATAACTTGACTTGCACTCACACATAAACAAATTCTATTGATCATATTCAAAATCAAGGGAATTCCCTTAAACTAAATAAAATGTTATATAAAGCCGAAATGTAACTTTGAGTAGGCAGTTGTGTAAATATCGTGTAGATAACATTTCAAAGTTGCGGGAAAATAAATGTTTATATGAAGAATAGTATGTTCAATATTGTGTGAATATTCTGTGAATATTGTGTTTAATTTGAACTTATGATATTTATAAGTGAGTATATAAACCAAAGTTAATTAAGTTAGTGTGTAATTAAAAAATATTAAAATAAATACTTCACCCGTGTGTGTGTTAAAAAAACTCCAAGTCTAGAACAAAAAATAACAGATGAAATTACTTTTTTTGATAAAAGCAGGAATAAAAGGAACGAACCTACAAAATATGTATAATTTCTTAATCACAATTGTACCAACAAGTGTAGAATCGGAAAGAGCTTTTTTAGCGGCTGGTTATATTTGTAATAAAATTCGGTCCTCGCTTGATGATCAAACAATTGATTGTTTATGTTTCTTAAGAGCATATTTTATTAAGCAAAACATTAATTATATTTTTTTCTTTTCTTAAATATATTATTAATTTAAATAAATATAATAAATTAAATAATAAATTCTTATTATAAATGTAGAATGTAAAATGTAACATAGAAAAATATATATTTTTTACTGACACGGTTTTCGTTTCTATCTACTTCTACTCCTTATACTTAATAAATAAATAATATGTACTCATTTCAGGACAATATTTGTTAGATTTCATATATTATTTGTTAATATGTCAATATAACAACTGAAGTAAGTAAAAATATGACTATTTAATTTTTCATCGACAATACCGGTATTAAAACCGGGATCCCGGAATTTCATTTTTCAAATATCGAATACCGGTATTCAGATTTTTGTACGGTATTGGAAGCCCTACGCCAATGTGATGACAAAACTACACAGCACACTTGGAACTATGCTGATGCGAATATAGCATCTAGCAAGCTATAACTAGATTATTGTTTTCACGATGGAAAAATTAGTTCTCTCGGTTTTAATCATCGATCAATTCTCGGGTTAATAAATTGATATCAAAATTTATATAATATCAGTTTCATTGTAAATTGAGTTATCAATGAGTTATCAATAAACTCACATTATCCTTGAGTCTACAATAGTTAATTGCGGTTTCACCTCTAAATATAATTAATTTATAATAAATGGCCCACTAGCGCCATATATATATATATATATATATATATATATATATATATATAAATATATATATATATATATATATATATATATATATATATATATATATACCCACTAAACCAGTTACGTAATCTTACGTAATTTTAGTGTAAGAAATATGTAATCTACATTACGTACTTCGATATTACGAAATAATTACAAAAATATTACGTATTTCACCTACAAAAAAAATTACGTAAGAAAAATGAGGATTCTATTTCATATATAATACATTAATAAATATGGCTCGCAAATTTTCGGAATATTTCGTTTCATGAACGAAGCTGTCAACCAATGAGCGGCCCTAAGTGACATAAGTACCGTTATTTCCGCAAGAAGGCTGCCGGCACCGCCGGCGCCGCCGGCTACTAAGCAAAGATGCCAAACAATCCTGAAATGTAAATTATTATTTATTAACTTCCCGTAGGGAAAGTTATTGTAATGGGCCGAACATTTTGGCATACCTCAGAAAAAATGGTGTGTGTGTGTGTGTGCGTATGTATGTGTGTATGTATGAATGGATACAAATTTCCAGTCACGTGTTTGGGCGCACGGATCAACCGATTTGAATGGTTCAAAAAACATTTGATTCCAATTGATAGGGAGATGAGCTGATTAGTTTTTGGCAAAGGCAGGTCCAGCAGTTATGGAGACAAAGAGCAAAGAGTGCAGAAAATAGAAATCGAGTTTTTGAGAGAACGAAGCATCCGATTTGAATGTTTTAAAAAACATTCAATTAGTAATGATGGGGAGAAGTGTTTATCAGATTTTGGCAAAGGCAGGCCCAACCATTTTTAAGATACGGAGCTAAATGTGCGAAAAATGGCAGTTTTTGAGAGAAATAAGCGTCCGATTTAAATGATTCAAAGAACTTTCGGCTTGTTTCAACTTTTTTTAAATTTTTTTTTTAAACAAAAAAATTTTTGTATATCGAAAATAATACAGATTTTATTTTTAATTCTGACTAAAGTTCTAATATACTTTGAACAAATAATTTCAACTTTACAATTTAGTTTACATAATTCTTATAAATATTAGACAACATTACAATATTAATAATAATCTATTTCAAAACATTCAGTATTCCTCCAAAATTTCCTTACGGTACAGGAAGTTCCAGCAATTTGCCTTAAGGCACAATGTCATACACCCAACCAGTTATATTTTGTCTTTTTCGCTTAAGTTAACTTGTTGCTCGCTTGCATGTCTTGTGCGGCGGTCGATGTTTGCACGTCGTCGTCTAGACATTTTAGACTATTGGCAAAGTGTTGAATTTAACCTCAAATTCACGATCCATATAATTTACACAGTTTAACTTACCAACTTAAAGTCAAATGCCTGCTGTTGAAATTGAATAAAAGTTTGCCTGATTGATTTGATGGTTTCCAATTGAAATGTTAGAAAATGAATAACTTATTTTTTTACTTTTTTCACAATTTCACAGTGAACACAATGCCGGTTTGTCATATAAAATTAACTGAGCAGAGAACTATTAGTAGCTGTCAAACAAATGAGTAGCAGTCAAACAATGTATCACGCACAATGTAAAATATTGGTTTGTAGTGCATGCTATGTATCAGAGATGAAGCTGTATGTAAAAAAAGATTTTTCCGCTTTCTTGTTAAAAATTTTCCTCAAATTTCTTTGCTATAAACTTAACGGAGCCCGAGACCTTTCCAACGAATGTAAAATCGTTGAAATCGGTTCGTGCGTTCTGGAGTTATAGCATCAGGAAGGTAAATCCGACTTATTTTTATATAAGAGATATAATATATATGTCTGTTAAATTCGTCTTTCAACTTGATGTTGAAATATTAAATTAAATTAAACAAAAAATAAGCAATAGATTTTGAAGATGGTAAATGTAAACAAACTTCTGCGTAATAAAAGATGGGGAAAAAGCAGCATAAAAATATTGAAATAAAATAAAAGGAGTACTTCTGAAAACGCTTAAAATCAGCTAATATATAGATAATAATAGTAGCTAAAAATTCGTGCATAACCCAGGAAATGATAAGGAAAAAGGAAACGCAGAAAGTATAAGAATACACACCGGAGATGTATAAAAAATTTAATAGCAAATCAGGGCGAGAAACGAAGGAGGCAAAAGCAAACATTCAAAAACAAGATAGACACGATCTAATGTTGAAAGCTATAAAGGAGATGGATTGAACTGAAATGAAAAGAAAATCATACGAAATGTAATACTACAATGTAAATAAAGTGACTGATCACAAAAAAAATTTCAGCGTGTGAACGAAATGCATTAAGAAATTGAACAATTGAGAAAATTGTCCTGTCAATATTGAGATCGAAAAAGAGAATAAAGTGGAAGAAGATGACAAGAGATCGGGCGTATTGAAAAGCAAAGTTAAGAGAGCCATAAAAGAAATTAGAAGAAAAAAGGTAACAGCAGATGACGATATAACGGTGGACCTGTTCAAAGAGCTGGGTAACAAAAGATTAAAAAAACTGACCAAACCGGTGAAACAAATATACCGAACAGGCCAAATAACTTCCTGGATGTTGCAATGATATCTCTTCAGAAGAAGAGTGCAGAAAACAAGTGCAGCGACCACAGGACGATCAATTTGAATTGGTTAACAGAAGAGGTGCTGGCCAAAATACTTACTAGACAACTAGAAAATTAGATCGAAAAAAGACTAGTTTGGTTTTTGCTCGTTTGACAAAAATATATACTTCTGTTTTATTGATTCGAAGAAAGCTTTTGAAGTCAACTGGAGTAAGCTTATGGAAATTTTAAAATCTATTAACGTCTAATTTTATGATCCAAACAGCGTTGAAATAGGTAGATGCGTGCGGCAAAGGTCCTCCATGTCATCAAACCTATTCAACCTGTACGGAGAATGTCTTAGCAAAGAAGCCCTTGTTAATACTGGAGATTTTTCAATTAGAGAAAAACAAATCTTCACCATAAATTTGGCTTTGATCTAGATAACAAAAAACGATTCACAAAATATGATAAGCAGAATATTCGAAGTGGATAAAAAATACGAAATGTAAATCAACATCGATAGGTCGAAAGTAATGGAATCAGGAAACGAGATAGGCCCTTGAAGATAACGGTAGGAAATTAAGGATTGAAGACGTACATTATCAGAGGCGAATATTGCATGAGAGGGATCAAGACAAAAATCACAAGCGCCAAATAGGTATGAAACGCTACTGGCAAGCAAACTCTGTCTCGATTTAAGGAAATCATTGCTTGGAGCATAGCTTTTTAGGCATCAAAGACATGAAATCTAAGAAAGACGACAAGTACGAAGAAGATAAAGTGAACAAACAAGATAATAAGTTAAGTAGTCCTGTAAAGAGTGGGCAAAGAAAGAACTCTATCGAGAACGATCCTGAATAAAAGGAAACTGGAACGAATCCGTTCTGCAATAGGAATACCTATTATATATATATATATATATATATATATATATATATATATATAAAAGTAAAATAGAAGTATTAAACATAATCGGATGTAGAAGACTGCAGGTGATTGGCAACCTACGAGAGAGAAGGTGATGCAGAAAACTGAATGCCGAAGTACAGAACCAGGAAGCATGGAAGCAGAAAGTCAAAAAAGATAATAGTTAAGAACAGAAGAAGTCCTTTAGTCCGGCTTGCTTGGGACAGATACCTGTGTCGGTCTTTCAAAAATTCCGAACTATCGAATCGTAATTATAAAAACAATTATGAAACTTATACTTAAACAACCTAATCAGAAGCAAATATAAAACAAAAAAGCTTATTTCATATTATTATAACACATTAATTTTAAATATTTTTAAATTATTAACAAAAACATATTTGATAAATTGGTTTAATATTAGGAAAAAATGGAGATTGTAAGATTGTAAAACTGCTTTATTATTCCAAATATTTTGACGTAAAATTCTGCGTCAGTTACAGTGGCTCTGTAATTTTCTGTAAATGAATATATTGTGCAATAATATTACAAATATATAACAGTTAAACATTTTGAAGGTAAAATTGCAACTGTTATTATAATTTTTAAATTAATTCTGATGTAGCTGTTCCTTACAAGGCCTATTAATGCTATATAGGGAATGCAATACCGGTATACCGGTATACCGAATTACCGGTAAACCGCCCAATTTCTCGGCGGTATTTTTACCGGTATTAACCCCAAAAATACCGGTATTTTCGGTATTTTTACATAAGCGCTATTTGATACAAAATACACTAAAGTTTAAATTTCTCGGAACAAATTTATCTTTAAATTCTATAATCGCATAAACAGCTATATCTTTAAGTGATTCTATAGTATAAACAAATGTCAAATATTATCTCAACTCGTCATTAAACTGAATATTTATTGCTTTACTAAGGGCTTCATATCGTGTTACAATAAATAGAATTGGACTGATAGATAATGAAGTTTAACGGTTTTTTAAATGACATTTGCGCTAAAATATTTTATATCATACAGATTACCCCTGCGTAATCTTTATATTTTTATTACATTATACATAATAATTATGATAATTACTAAATATTTTTTCTTCTTATTACAATTATAAAATATTATTTTGAAAAAAAGTTTCGAAGTTTGTAAATACTATAGAAGCATCACTTTGTTTTAAATAACAATACTCTACAATTATAGTAACTTATTATTTATCTCGACAAAGTATCCAATCTTAAATTAGTGTAGAATTTTTTTTTTAAATGTTGGAGATTATGCTAATTTAACTCATCGGATACAGACAATACAGTTTATTATAATAATGTAATATGATCTTTTATGAGTTTTTAGTCTTTCTTACTCATAAGTTTGTTTTTGGTGAAAAGTACTCAATAGACTCGATAGTGATAATGAATTAATTAAATTGGATATAATTTTGTTAAATTATTATTTAAAAAATGAACTTATTGTTTTATTTTATTGTTTTTATTGTTTAGTTGAATATAGTTGTAGTTGTATATACATTTTTTATATTTGTACTAGTAACTTTCAATTTATGGCGGACATAGCTCAGAGGTAGCATGTCCGACTCACATGCCGGAGATCGTTGGTTCGATCCCTGGCGCTTCCAATTGTAAAATATCAAAAATGATTTAGAATTTCAATTGTAAGATGTATGTAATAAATGGTTTGAATGTATAAGGTATTAGAATGTATAAAAAATTGAATTAGAATTGAAAATAAAGAAAAATGAAATAGTAGAAAGTAGTAGGAAGATTAAAAAGGGAAGAATGAAGATAAGTTGAGCTATGTAGAAGAATAGGATTTATGTGAAGAAGATAAGTTGAAAGAAAGTATATAGTATAAGAAGAATAGAATCCATATATAAATTGAATTTGATATAAAAATTAGTATAGAATGTAAATAAATGTTGTAGGTGGCTAAATGCTCAGAGTAAGCGAAGCCAAATAAAAATTTAAAAAAATTAAAATTAAAAAATTAAAAAAAAAACTTTCAATTTCATTTAGGTTTGTTTAAGATAATAAAAATACCGGTAATTTACCGTTATTCCGGTTTTAAAATAAAAAATTACTGAAATACCGGTATTGAAATTCCATCCGTATTGCATTCCCTAATGCTATGTATATTAATTACAACAAGCTCATGTCTGCAACAATAAACATAAACTCACTCTGTTTTATATAGTATATATGCTTCAGATGACATTATTTATGAAGACGCTATCGGTCTTTGCGTGTGCTAGTTTGAACAATAATGTATAGTATCACGTTTGTGTTTGGCAGTTGCGCACAAAAACAAAGCATTCAGATTGAGAAGATTTTTGTATTATGTTATCAGTAACTTTTATGAGTGGAGTTGACAGCGATGCATATCCTTGAGGTCCAACTGCATAAGCGTCTCTGCTTGTGCGCAAAAAGCGCTGAGGGCGACGACGCCTAAAATAAACAAATGAATTATAAGTAAAATTAAATGTATAATTAAAAAGTTATTCAAAAGCAATAAAACATTAAATTCATACTGGCACATATATTTTTGACAAGTTTAAGATACAATAAATGTATTTATTGTTTTGAAATCTTTCAAATAAAATGTGTTATTTCTGTAAGATTTTTGAAATTAATTCCAATGCAATAAAAATAATCATCTCAACACTGAACACATTATTTCCATATACACACACATATATATATATATATATATATATATATATTTTTTGTAGAGTTTCGAACAAGAATCCAAAAATAATACAAAATAAAAAACAAGAAAAGTTTTTAATAAACAATTTCTTTATTTAATTATTTGTTTACTGTCAACGTTTCGGAACTAGGTACGTACCATCTTCAGGACATCTGTCAAGAAACATGATCTTGATGAGATTTAAGCAAGCCATATGTTTAGGAATAGAAAATAGATTTTTCTTAAATAATAAATTAATTGTAACAAATAATAATGTACAGAAATATAATAATATGATCAAAATGAAAATGATAAAAATAAATGAGTGGATTATCAGAACAGGATATTAAAAATGATAGAAATTTTTTGAAAGTTATGGAAAAAATTACCTGTATGTTTGAATATACGTTAGCACTTTTTCACTAAACAAGAATTTTTGACAAAAAATGAATTTGTGAGTTATTTTTCCGCCGAATGGTTAACTTTTGTAAATCAAAATTACTAAAAGTGTTGTCTTTTTTTAAAATTATTATTTGAAAACAAATAATATTGTATTCGATGTTATACTATTGGCTTTTGGAAACGAACTAATTGTATTTGGTGGTTCATATGTAACACGTGTAAACACTTGAAACGAGAACTGTGAGATTGTATGTGTGTGTTTTTTTCTGTTAGGGTGTAAATACTTAAATTATTGAACTTAAAGGGAAGTCGATATTAATTGTTTGTCAAAAAATGTAAAAAATTTAAATATAAATCATGTAATAGGTTGTGATCTGATCTAATGTTGACACTGTTAGAAACATTCATGAGAATAAGACAACTCTCCGCGAATAATCTCCTAAAGATGCAACTTTCATGATATAAAATCTTTGGAGTGAAATTAAATGAATGGGCGTTTTCTATAGAGTGTTGTACTAGGGTACTTTTGAAATTTTTTTTTGTTTATATTTAAATTTAGGTTTTTCGGCGAGAGGTTTTTCTTCAGATGGTGAAATAATGTAATAAAATTGTTTTATTGAAAAAAACCGCATTAAATCTATTTTTTGCAACCAACTTAATTCATTTTTCAAATTTGACATTTCTAACTTTCATCAACATAAAGAACTACTCAAAGATATCCACTTTTGCAAATCCTTTATTAAACAACACCCAGAAATTGTTGTTAGGGCAGATAAGGGCAGATAAGGGTAACATCACGGTTATCGTGAACAAAGTTGACTATATTTCCAAATTCATGTCTCTCCTAGCTGATATAAACACTTACGAGCCTATAAATTCAGATCCCACCGACCTTATAAATCGGAATACTTTGAAATTCATTGATTCACTCATAGAAAACAAACAAATTCCCAAACCTCTCTCTCTCCAATTAAAAACTTACAATCCCATTTCCCCAAAACTTTATTGTCTTCCCAAAATCCACAAAGATGGTTTTCCTCTTCGACCAATAGTTGTTGACTTAAATTCCCCTCTTTGCAAATTATCCAAATTTATTAGTTCAATTTTGTCCAATATCACTCATAATTCTCCCCATTTTGTCAAAAATTCTTTCGAAGTCATTCCCAAACTTAACTTTCTCAATGTACCATCTGATTTTTCCTTTATGAGTTTAGATGTTGTTTCCCTCTTCACTAACATTTCACCTGACCTTATCCTCTCTGCCATAGACCATAAATGGGTTGATATCAGCAAACACACAGATTTCAATTTTTCTTGGTTCCTGAAATGTATTAAATTCATTATCACTCCAATGGGTTCCAGTTTGAGTGCCCCACTTGCTGAACTTTGTATGCAATTCCTAGAGAACTCTACTCTTAATACCTTGTCTTATGTACCTCTTTTTTACAAAC
Organism: Ctenocephalides felis; assembly: GCF_003426905.1. Lineage (NCBI taxonomy): Eukaryota > Metazoa > Arthropoda > Insecta > Siphonaptera > Pulicidae > Ctenocephalides > Ctenocephalides felis. The sequence goes on along the minus strand of NW_020537646.1, from coordinate 58,635,913 downwards.
GTTACGTTGACGACATTTTAACTTGCATTCCTACTTATAACATAACCAATTTCCTAAATTCTTTTAATAATTTCGACTCACACCTTTGTTTTACCGTAGAGACTCAACTTAACAACTCCATTAATTTTTTAGATATTACCCTTTTTATAAATAACAACTCCATCACTACATGTTGGTATCAAAAATCCACTTGGTCTGGACGCTATTTAAACTACCATTTCTATCACCTCAAATATACCAAGATTGCATCCATCATCAACTTACTAGATCATGTCATCCTTCTTTCTCATCCATCACATTGGGAAAAAAATATTAATTTGATATATTCTACCTTTCAAAATAATTCCTATCCACTACAACTTTTACGCTCAGTAATGAATAATAGATTACCCTTTCTTCGTAATAAATTCCGTACATCTTCCCTATTTACCTCCCAATCACAACAAAATAGTATCATTTCACAAAACTTTAACCATGTTCCTGAAAATTCACTATGTCTCAATTCCTTCATCTCATTACCGTACATTGACTGCCTTTTCCACTCATGGAAAAAACTTTTTTCATCCGTTGGTCTGAAGCTATTGTGTTCGACTGGACACACTCTCATAGACTTATACACTAATTTAAAAACTCCTACCCCTATTTCCCGCACGTAAAACGTCGCATATGTCATTGATTGTAATGATTGTTCAAGCTGTTATGTTGGAGAAACTTCACAATTTCTCTCAAAAAGAATGCGCCAACACGAACTTAATAGTTTGAACAGGAAACAAAATAAAACCATGATCACCGAGCATGTCTCCAAATTTAAACATTCTTTTAATTTCACCAATCCAAGAGTTATTCATCGAGAAGCGAACATTTTACGCAGAAAGTTTGCTGAGAGTATTTTCATACAAATATTACCTCCTATTAACAAACGATTTGATTCGGCTTCTCTTTGCAATATTCACCGCGATGCTTCAAATAATTTTTTCAATATGCGCTATACATCCTAACATTTCTTTTATGTATGGTATATATTATATATATATATATATATATATATATATATATATGTATATATATATAATAAAAACTTGAATTGGGACTATCACATTGATTATATACTAACACCCAATTTAACGAAAACGTGTTTTATGTTAAGAGTTCTTAAATCTAAGGTTAGTTTAAATTGTCTTCTCTCAATTTACTATTCCAATTTTTACTCACACATCGCATATGGAATCCAGTTTTGGGGGTTCTCTCCATCTCTTAACCACATTTTCAAACTTCAAAAAAGAGCTTTGAGAATAATTTTTTCTATTAGTTCTTTATCTTCTTGTAAAAACGTTTTCGTGAACATAATATCCTTACCGTTCCCTGTATATTTTTGTTCATTACTTTATCGTTTATAAAAAATAATCCCAAACGTTTCAATTTGTCTTCAATGTCAAATTCTCATTACAAGACAAGAAACTTAACTATTAAAGCGCTAGTTTTTAGACTTACAACGTCTTTTAACTCAATTGACGGATTTGGAATTCAACTTTTTAACTTACTACCACTTCACATACGAAAACTAAATAATCATAAATTCCACAATACTATAGTAAAATTCTTAAAAGCTCAATATTTCTATGATATTTTAGAATTTGTTAATTTTGATATTAAACAATACTTTGCTAATCAATGATAATTTAGTAATCACCTGCCTCTCATTCATGTCATCTTTTCCCTAAATTTTATTATTTAATGAATTCTACTAACCCTTTCTATATAAAATATCTTTTATTCAAATTCATTTATTAGTATATTTCTTTTTTGATACTGCGCTTCTTCCTTTTTGCAGATCCACATTAGAATTTGACGCACATTGACGGACAGGATTGATTCAAGTCTATTTTCTATCAGCAACTGTCGACATTGCATTTATTATTCCTGATCTTTTAACGGTGCCCAAAACGAAGATATTAAAGTGTGCATCATATTCTGAAAACATGCATTGATTATCTAAAATATTTCAGTTGGTCTCAACTGAACATATCTAATTTTTCTTTTCATTCCAGACTTGGGATGAACTCGGATCGCGTCACTTGCGTTTTCATGATCTCCGATATATATATATATATATATATATATATGTTTAATTTGAGTTTAATATTCGGGCGTAACATCAATAAAAATAATAATAATATTTTTATTGATGTTACGCCCGAATATTAAACTCAAATTAAACATATATATCAACATCAAATTCAAGAATATTCAAAAATATATATATATATATATATATACTAGCCGACACGACAGACTTCGTCCTGTCAAAAAAATTTGTAATGTGGCGGTGTTTTTTGTTTCTACCTTTTTTCTATTCTTTGCAAAAAATTATTCTGAACAGAACCGTCACCCTGGTAATAATTCGGTGTGAATTAAAAATAATTAAATAAAACACTATAAGCATTTAAAAGTAAGTAATTTTAATCAGGTAAATCACAATTCAAAAATCAGTTCAATTTTCATTGTAGTGCTTTGTGATAAACGATATTTTTTGTTTGATTACCTGGCGCATAGACAAACAAATTTGATGGTTTTCCAATACGGGAACAGACAACAAACAATTTTCCATGTGAGAAACATAGGTTTTCCAAATTAATATCACAAACACTTAATGATACCATAAACGCACTGGAAACTGTAGTCGTTTAATCTCAAATGGCACATCAGTCGGAAACATTGGGATGCACGGTGCGAGAACATCTTTTGCTTTATACTATCCTTTCAATATAGTTGCTTCCATCACGTTGTTTGGTAGTTTTTTTATCGCTAACCTTGTGCCGTTGCAAAGGCGCGTATGGTCGATATTTCGCAACATTATAATTGCCGATCCAACCTTTAATTGAAGATTGTGAGATGACAATCCTAGCAAATCCGGCGAGTTTAAAAACTCCGGTGGATCGTCTTGGTTAGTTGCCGAATCAACTGATTCGCCTGCAATTTGTTCTTGAATTTTGAAATTTAATTCATTTACATCAATGTTTTTGGCTGCCAGTATAGCTTGTTAATTAATAAAAAGATATTTCTATGTTTATATGATTATATTAAAAATTAAATTATCAAAAACTACACAAAATGTCATGACATAGATCATTGTTTTTTTACAAATGTTGTTGCCTACTCGATTAAAAAAGAAAAGGGCTGTTTTTAGGGTTTTCCCGGCAATTATTCGATTTTTTCTCGCCGTAAAATCCATCCTTGGACTTGAAGGAACATTTTAAAAAAAGAATTGGCCAAATTGGTCCAGGCGTTGTTGAGTTATGCGCTTACCAACACATTTTGCGGTCCATTTATATATATATATATATATATATATATATATTTAATTTTTTGTTTTTGTTTTTTCATATTTTAGCTTAAATACGCGTTACCCATGTTCAAAGTCACTCAGAAGTTGAGTGGTAATGTTCATGATTATGTAACGTACAATAAAGCGTTTAGAGGTGAAATTTCTTTATGTCTGAGACTTTTTACCAAACTATAAACTATAAACTATATATATATATATATATATATATATGTATGTGTATATATGTGTATATGTGCATGTATATATATATATATGTTTACATGTATATGTTTGTAGATATATATGGGTATGCACATGTGTATGTATGTGTATATATGTATGTATATATGTGTTTACATATATGTTGTATATTTATATGTGTTGCATATGTTTGCATATATGTGTATGTGTATGTGTATACATATATACATTTATTGTTTTGCGTTTATATATACATATATATGTTATGTTATAATTTTTTATGTAACTGTTATCGTTCCATAACTATTATCGTTTTTCTGTTAATATCTATACCTTTTCTTAATAATTTTCCCTTCATTCACATATTTTTTGGATTTGATTATGGATGTCTTATACATGTATATTTTTACTATGTTCCTACTGCGTATGATCGTTGAGAAAATCTTCGTAATATGAAACCACTAAAATTCTCTCTATCCCGTTCTCTCACCAATGACGATACAGTTTCCACTATTTTCCAAACTAATAACATGTTCGTTTGGAATAAGCTTTTTTATAATAAAATATATCATTTATTTTAATTTTACAATTTTTTTAAATTTTTCATAACTCGACGTTTCATCAATTTTTTATTTCATATTTATTTATTTTTTCGTGCAATTTTGTGTTTTTGTGTTGTTTTTCAAAGTTTATTTGTATGGTGAGTTTGTTTATTTTATGGTTGTTTTTCATATATACTTTTCATATACATTGTTTTACTTATTTTTGTCTGTTAATTATGTATTTTTTTATATTGTTTTAATTTGTAACCCTGAATTATTTAATTGTAGCACTGAAGATGGGTCAAATCAGGACCCGAAACGTATGTTCTTTAAATAAAAACATTTTTTATTAAAACGTTTTTTAATTACTGGATGGATGCCCAAGGAACAATTTTATATATATATATATATATATATATATATATATATATATATATATTACTGATGTGCCGACTCGAAAATTTCCTGATTCGAGTGATTCGAGTGATTCGAATCAGAAAAAAACCTGATTCGAATCATGATTCGAATCAATTCGAATCAAGTTCATATATGAACAATTAAAATTGAAGAGAAGAAATAATATCACTTTAATAATTTTATAAGTGAAATAATTAATTTAGTAAGCAATTAATTCCAAAAAGTGCAGAGATTAATACATCTATATATTATATATATAATAATAAACTAGCTACAAATATAACTAATATTTCAAGTGAATTTACAGTAAAATAGAACCAAACACTTCTATATCACTAAAGCATATAAAACAATATTTTTAATCTTACGTTGAACGAATGCATGTTTATATTATTGATTGTTCAGATCTAATCTAAACAGGGGGCTGAATCTAACGTCTTACGAATGACTTAAAATTCAATACACTACTGTAAAGATTGATATTATTTCATTTGTGTGAATTACTTGAAAAATTAAAATATGTTAATTTTGTACGTGTATGAAACTCGTTGTGTAGTTTATTTTGATAATAATTAAAATCTAAATCGGGTATTTATTATCTAAATGAGTTTTTGATATTTCATGAACAAATTTGCTCTCAGCGCTCAGTCAAAAATAAACAAACACTCAAGAAGACCCATACGCACTGCATCTCGATAAGTCGATACGCTAAAACACGGACACATGTTTCAAATTCAAGTCGGAATGATTCAGTTTGAGTCATACGAACTCGGATGAATTCATATCGAATTGAATTCGGAATGATTCGGTTTGATTCATAGGAACTCGGATGAATTCATATCGACTTGAAGTCGGAATGATTCGGTTTGAGTCATATGAACTCGGATGAATTCATATCGACTTGAATCGGAATGATTCGGTTTGAGTCATATGAACTTGGATGAAGGTATATCGGCTTTAAGTCGCAATGATTCGGTATGAGTCATATGAAGTCGGATGATATTGTTAGACAATGAATGCGGTTAAAGTCATATAAATTGGAGTCGGGTGATACATTTAAGCGTAATAAAGCCGGGTGACACGCATGATTTAATTTATTATTATTATTTTTTATATTGATTATTATTATTATTTATATTATTATAATATTGAATTGAATTAAAACATTTTTTTCATATTTATGAAAATTTGTGTTCATACATGTTTTATCACAGTAAATATTTCACGGATTGATACGAGTTGATTCGAATCAAGTAAAATCTGATTCGAATCAATTCGTTAAAGGCTTGATTCGAATGATTCGAATCACTTGATTCGACTTGGCACATCACTATATATATATATATATATATATATATATATATATATATCTTATATATAAAAATGGAGCTCTCTTTCAAATGTCCAAGTAAAACTCGAAAACGGCTAAACCGATTTGGCCAGTCTTAGTCTTGAAAAATTCGTGCCAATCCAGAGAAAGTCCAAAAGGTGAGAAATTATTTCAAATCCGCGTAGAAACTTTACATTTTTAATTTGAAAATTTTTGTAGAAGCGTAATTTAAATAAAACAATAGACGGTGGCTAATACGTCAAATGTCAAACGCTTTTGACAGATGATGTTCAATTACATTTAATAGGTTGTTTTCGCAAATATTATTTAATTATGATAAATTTATAGTAGTTTTGTTTGTAGTTTTATTTATATACAAAAACGTTAGTAAACGGGCCGCAAGTGATACTAAAGACTCAAAATATAAACTTTTTTGATATGATAATATGAAATTGCACTTTTTGGCATGTTTTTCTCAAACACGATGCTCTGAAAGATCTCATTTGTATAATTATATACTCATTGGTATTTATAAAACATTTTCTAGGTTATATTATTTTTTATTTATGTTATTTAAATTCAGAACCTAAATTTGGTATCGATCAAATGGACATTTTGTCGTATAACATTTTTCCAGTTATAATTTTCCAGAATTTATCGCAGAATAGATAGTAATATATGAAGGTCCGGGATTAAAAAGGTACACCACCGATGTGTCAAAAATCAGTAAAGTTAAGCATTATTTAACAACAATATTTGAAAGTAGAGGAAAAAAGATGTATAGCCAGCTACAACCTTGATTTGAAAACGATAATCTTTGAAATTGGGGAGATAAAAGGTAATCTTTGAAAATCCACAATAAAAGTATTTTCTTCCGTTGGTAGTGTTAGCATTAGTTAAAAATGTAATTATTTTGTAAAATACCTTCAAAGTTAAAATAAGACATTAAACCTGTTTGCCACCTGCCCGTTACAAGTTACTCCGCCTATAGGGTAAAAAGGTCTAGGTAACAAATTTTTGAAAGACATCAAAAAAGCACATTTCTACAATGATGAAGTAGAAGTCAGTTTACTGAACGTAGTCAAATAATTGTTCGTTTGATATACGTTAATTGTTGTGACATAACTGTTATGGTTACCACAATATAGTTTATATTTGCTCAAAGTCAAATTGGACCTTTGTTTCTCGCGCTGCTTCACATATATACTTTTTACTAATTTTACTTTAATTCATCGAATGTAACTTGAAACTTCAAAAAGCAGGTCAAAGAAGAAATACTTCATTCATTTTCTATCTCTCCTCGCAAAAATTTGAAAATTTTGTATAAGCTCAGTAGTATTATTTACAATTATACACAAAATCCAAAATCTAAAAAGAATCTGAAAAACTTGAAACGTAATTAATAAGTCGAAAGACCAAACAAGACTTGGATTGGATTATACGATGTTTTCTATAGAAAGTGTATAAATTCGTTATTTATTTCCATCAGAGTGCGCTAGTATTTTTTTATTATAATTCTAGAAATTTCGAAAATAATATATTAATGTGACAATTCCGCATAAATGTTTATTCAGTTTGTCACTAGGGCGTCATGTATCAATGGCGAGTTCTTATTTAAATTCAGGCGCAAGTGCCAGTAATTTGAATCATATGCAGAAGAATTTACAGGAGTGAATCTTCCGACAATTATGGAAGTTATCAGGTATTATTTTTATTTGGCGGAAAAATAAAAAAAAAAAACAAAATAAAATTTTTCATATAAAACATTAACTCCAAATGTGGTAACGAAATTGATACAGAAGTGGGAAAAAATTGATATTCCAATTATGGAGAAACAAAGTATCGCTAGAAAATTGAACCGATTGATTGATAAATATAAAAGTACAAATACAAGCAAGTCTACCCAAGCATCATTTCAGGAGTTTGTAGAATCCACGAAAAAATTATTTTATATTGGAAAATGCAAATGCGATTTGCAAAAAATACTGTGTTTTTGTGGACTGATTCCAGAACATTTACAAGCGTTTATGATGGATCAACATAATGAGAGGAAATCTACGATACCAGAATATATTTTAAAAATTGAAGATGAAGTATCAGCATCTACAATAACTAGCAATATTACTCCAGATGAGACATATACTCCAGATGTTGGTTTTGATTTTAAAAGCAGTTCGGAAAGTTCACAAAATACTTCTCATATAAAACGTGGTCCATATAGTCGAAGATATAAGGCTCCAAGCTATGCCTTAATGTGCGACAGATTTGCAATTTATGATAGAGTTGGTTCTGGCGTGGTTACAGCAATCCTGCATGACCTGGGCGTAACGGATGATTGGGGCAATCTTGTCATTATGGATAAAAATAAAAGCGTTCGTGAGAGGCAGAAAAATAGGCAAGCTCTACACAAACGATATGATTCTTCTGAATTAATAGCATTTTCATTCGACGGCCGAAAAAATGATTCTATTACCATGGAGAAAATCGATAAGAAGTTTCATCCACGAATGATTAAAGAAGCGCATTTAGTTATTTTAAAGGAACCGAATTGCCAATTGTTGGGTTACACAAAATTGGAAAATGTAGATTCCGAAAGTAAAGTAATCAAATTGAACGAGTTTTTCGCTGATAAAGGAATAGCTATCGATTCTTTGATAGGCATATGTTGCGATGGTGAACCAGCAAATACAGGCGTAAAAATGGGATTTTACGTCGATTTGAAATTCAGTTAAACAGGCCACTGCATTGGTTTGTGTGTCTTCTCCACTTTAACGAACTTCCACTTCGCCATTTATTTAACTATTTGGAAAAATCATTGACCACTGGACCACGAACAAAAGCTGGAATATTAAGCAGCAAATTGAAACATGCAAAAATATACCGGTGAGTTATAACATATTTACTATTTTTTAATACCCTATGTTCAAATTCAATATAATTTATTCTTTCCTATATACTTCCAGCCGGTAAAAGACTTTGAAACAATCCCACTTGAAAATTTGGCTGATATAACCCCTGCTGAATCGACAACTGACTCAAGTTATTTAATAAAAATAGCTAAAGTAGTTGCTTCTGGAGAAGTATCGACAGACTTAGCTAACATGAAACTAGGGCCAATAGCACATTCCCGTTGGCTCACAAAGGCTAGTAGGTTACTTCGGTTATATGTAACTACTAATAAGCCATTCAAAAATTTGAAAATTCTGGCAAACTACGGAATGAAAGTATATATTCCAATGTACTTCAACATTAAATATTACATCTCTGTGGTGTATGGTAGTATATTATTTTATAATTTTATTAGCTGGACGCAATATTTAGACACGAATTTAAGACAAATTGTAAAATGTTGCTAAAGAAAACGCATACTATGCTCACTCGGAAAATAATTTATTAGCAATGTTGTTTGATAATAAAAAGGAAATACGAGATTCAGCTATAAGAAAAATCTTATATTACCGTAATAATGTGGAAGACCTGACGCAATTGAGAGATTACAAAACACCTGAAATAAATTTTGAATGCACCGACTATACTAATATGATAGATATGGATGATTATTCAAATATATCCGAACCAGCCTTTACGCTAAATATTCCTCATGAACATCTACTACAATATCTACAAAGCAATGAGTGTCCATGGAGTGACCCTAGAATTTCGGTCCACATTCAGGGAACCGAGAGACATGTTCAATTACTGGCTAATGTATCAAAACGCGTATTAGAGCAAAATCGCGAAGGTGTTATGACAGCGACACTACTATCTCGTGAAAAGCATCCTCGACTGGAAAGCAAGCAAGATTTCAGATATTAATTTATTTAAATTGTATTAGCTAAATGTAAGAAATTTTATTTTAAATAAAAATATAACTTAAAGAAATAAACATGTTGTATTTAAACCATGTCATGTAAATAAATAATAGAATAAATATATGTCATTCCTAAAAACAAAAAAAAACAATATTTTTCTACAAAAGTAGTTTGACCTGTTTCGATGCAAGATTCTAGGTTAGGCTTACTTGCTAATGTCCCCTAAAAGTTTACTTGATGTAGTCTGAGGTACCCGTACGTTACTGATTTCAAAAAGACGGAAAAAGTTTTTAACCTGTTTTGATGCAAGATTCTAGGTTAGGCTTATTCGCTAATGTGCCCTAAAAGTTTACTTGATGTAGTCTGAGGTACCCGTAAGTTACTGATTTCAAAAAGCCGGAAAATGTTTTTAACCTGTTTCGATGCAAGATTCTAGGTTAGGCTTACTCGCTAATGTCTCTTAAAAGTTTACTTGATGTAGTCTCAGGTAGCCGTAAGTTACTGATTTCAAAAAGCCGGAAAATGTTTTTAACCTGTTTTGATGCAAGATTCTAGGTTAGGCTTACTCGCTAATGTTTCCTAAAAGTTTACTTGATGTAGTTTGAGGTACCCGTAAGTTACCGATTTCAAAAAGCCGCAAAATGTTTTTAACCTGTTTCGATACAAGATTCTAGGTTAGGCTTACTCGCTAATGTCCCCTAATAGTTTACATGATGTAGTCTGAGGTACCCGTAGGTTACTGATTTCAAAAAGCCGGAAAATGCTTTTAACCTGTTTCGATGCAAGATTCTTGGTTAGGCTTACACGCTAATGTCCCCTAAAAGTTTATTTGATGTAGTCTGAGGAACCCGTAAGTTACTGATTTCAAAAAGCCGGAAAATGTTTTTATCCTGTTTTGATGCAAGATTCTAGGTTAGGCTTACTCGCTAATGTCTCCTAAAAGTTTACTTGATGTAGTCTGAGGTACCCGTAAGTTACTGATTTCAAAAAGCCGGAAGATGTTTTTAACCTGTTTTGATGCAAGATTCTAGGTTAGGCTTACTCGCTAATGTCCCCTAAAAGTTTACTTGATGTAGTTTGAAATTATATATAAATACTGAATATTTTGTTAAAAAAGAAATAAATATACTGAATATTTTATTATAGAAGAATCGAAATATTTATAGGTTGAAAGTTACTTATTATTTAGAGTATATTATTCGACTGTCAAGCCTACTGATTGTAGGCTAAACTAGGATTGAATGCTGCAATGCGACGGCTTAAGGCTTATGCTCTAATAGCGTGGGGTGACGTCAAGCCAACATGACAAATCCCCAAGCCAAGGGCTGAGTATCAACGGATCGCAGCGTGGTAACTGCTCTGCCGAGCACAACACCCCGCCAGGTATCTAAGTCGTTTACAAACGATTCCGAGTCTCTACATCAAACTAGTGGCCCATGATCGACCACTATAGGCAAGACAGATATAACGGACGAATATCGCCACTGTCCAGCGCCTCATTCGGCTAAAAATGGCTCGTGCGATAAACGGCGTGTGCCGAATACCTAATAAATCACATTGTATTGAGCCTTTCGACTCACGACACTCATAGAGATATCGTTGCTTACTTTGTCTAGAAAAGATACGGCCTTAGAGGCGTTCAGGCATAATCCCACGGATGGTAGCTTTGCACCACCGGCCGCTCGACCGAGTGCGTGAACCAAATGTCCGAACGTGCGGTTCCTCTCGTACTGAGCAGGATTACTATCGCAACGACGATTCATCAGTAGGGTAAAACTAACCTGTCTCACGACGGTCTAAACCCAGCTCACGTTACCTATTTGTGGGTGAACAATCTAACGCTTGGCGAATTCTGCCTCGAAATGATAGGAAGAGCCGACATCGAAAGATCAAAAAGCAACGTCGATATGAACGCTTGGCTCTTGGCTCTAGGAAACGTGACAGTCGGAACGCAAGTTTTTGACGCACGGTTTCCGCCCAATCGAGTAAGTAAAGAAACGATGAAAGTAGTGGTATTTCACCAACGATTTTACTATCTCCCACTTATGCTACACCTTTCATGTCTCCTTACAATGCCAGACTAGAGTCAAGCTCAACAGGGTCTTCTTTCCCCGCTAATTTTTCCAAGCCCGTTCCCTTGGCAGTGGTTTCGCTAGAAAGTAGATAGGGACATTCATTATTTCATTCATTATTTATTCCTATTCCATATAGCTCGAGCTTTCACTCATTGCTACGTAGCGTCTACTTAATAATTGTTTATTTCTCAAATTTAAATATTATATTTGTGGGTGTTGTGCAGGATCTTTGGCCGTCAGTGGGCTGACGTTTCCATCCCTAACCACGTGGAGGCAGTCCTGCCTTTCTAGCTTTAGTTTGGATTATAGGTTTTAGCTTTGGTTTTGCACTGCATTTCTGATTTTAATGGCTCGTGCTGCAAAAGCAACAAGCCCCAGGTAATTGGCTTTGGTTTCCAGGTATACATCAAGGTTTGTGTTCCCTGCTATTTCAAAGAGGCTTTGCCTTCTTAATTCATCATATCTGTCGCACATGACCAGCATGTGCGCGCTTGTCTCGCTTTCTCCACAGAGGGGACATTTGTCGTCTTCTGTGGCGCCCCTTGTGTAAAGTGTGTGCCTAAACGGACCGTATCCGGTCAGAATATACACGCACTCTCTACTGGGTTTAAACCACTTGTTCCTTGTAGCGTATGTTATATCGCCAATGAAACCGTAGGTTATCCTACCCGTATTTGCCAATTCCCATCTTTTCTGCCATTCCAGCTTTATTGCTTCATTTATCATTTTAACCTCTAGATTGAGAGTTTCCCATCTTGGGTTCGCTATTGGATTGTAATTATAATTGTTTCAGCTAATTTTCTCATTTCTTTTTACAATGTTTATGATGCCTTGTTGTGTAATCTCTAAGTCTATTGGCATTTTGCCACTTATTGTTTGTAATGCATTTGTTGAGGTGGTACGGCACGTCTTGGTGAGTGTCAGTAGAATTATTCTTTGCGCGGCGTTCAAGTTTCTAAGGTTGTGCGTGTGGGACGACTTGTCGAACCACGCAGCAGCGCTGTATGTTGCTATAGGTATTATCACTGCTTTGTACAAAGTGTCAAGGGTGCCTCTTTTAAGGCCCCATTCCTCCTTTGCAACACTCCTGATTTTCAAGATAAAGCTGACTAGCTTCTCCCTTAGAAACTTAGTGTGCGCTACGAAGTTTAGCCTGTTATCTATAGTAAGTCCCAAGTATCGCACTTCTTTCGCATATTTCAGGCTATTGTTGTCAACTTTAATGATCGGTTGTCTGCCTTTATTAAATTTGCCCTTCATCATCATTGCGACGGTTTTCCCACTGCTGACTCTCACTTTATGCGTCACGCACCAGTCCTCAACACATTTAAGAGCCATAGTACCAGTTCTCTCCAGATTATTTCTAGAGTTTCCTTTAATTAATAACGCCAAGTCATCTGCGTATGCAATAGGTTCCACAGTTTCTCCTAGCTGAGCTAGGCCGTCTAGAAGAACGTCGATGCAGAAGTTCCATGCAACAGGACCAATTGCGTCCTTCGTTGAGACTATACTCCAGGGATCTTTGTTACCGACGCTTGTCACAAAGTCTCTCCATGAGGTTGTTTTATGTTTCCTGATTTCTCTGACATAGTTATTCCTTGCCCTTTTGTATGCTTGCATTTTGGTTGATATATCATCAAGAACTAGTCTCTTGGCCCGCAAGAGACACTTTTTGGTTCTATTAGTTTCCCGCCTTAAACAAGTCAGCTCCTCCGAACACCATGGCATGACCTTGTTTCCGGCTTTCCTTTTGGGCATGAATTCATCACAGATTGATTTTAGCTTTTTATTAAATATATTAATAGCCCTATTTTGGTCTTACCTCTGCAGAGACTCCAGACTTTGTTAAATTCCCTTTCCACCAGTTCCCCGAACCTTTCCCACTTAGCCTTTCTTGTGTTATAGCCTGTTTAATTTTTCATTTGCCTTGTGACTGTTGCTTCAAGCACTACTTCAAATGTTAGAAGGCTGTGATCACTGATAGTCGCTATATGACTCACATTACAGTTGATCACTTTTAAAGACATATTTGGGGTTGTAAGTGTTACATCTATATTTGTGTCCCCAGCTTCACTTTGGTATGTGTAGTTGTGACTAGGCTCATTCAAAACAACTAGGTTAGAGGCGATCCACTCCTCTAGTTCCTTACCTATGCTATCCAGAGTTTTCGAAAACCACAGACCAGATTTTGCATTTGCGTCTGTAGTGACTATGATGCGGCGGCCGGCCAGGTTCCTGAGGATTTTGTCCAGCTTTCGCAGGAAGATACTTATGTCGACTGAGAACTGCATGTAGCAGTTAAATAGTAGTAGATAGGGACAGTGGAAATCTCGTTAATCCATTCATGCGTGTCACTAGTTAGATGACGAGGCCTTAAGAGAGTCATAGTTACTCCCGCCGTTTACCCGCGCTTGCTTGAATTTCTTCACGTTGACATTCAGAGCACTGGGCAGAAATCACATCAACACCCGCTAGGGCCATCGCAATGCTTTGTTTTAATTAGACAGTCGGGTTCCCCTAGTTCGTGCCAGTTCTGAGCTGATCGTTGAATGGTGGCCGAAGAGTACGACTGACCGACCAAAGCCGGCACAGAAACCTCGCAGCAAGAAAGATCCGCGGGAGGCCTAGACACGGGACCGAGCTCGGATCTAAGTCACAAGGACAATTTCACCTCGCCCAGGCCCGGCAGATTGGCCTACGCCCGCTTCCCAACTCGACGAGAGGCTCTTCACCTTGGAGACCTGCTGCGGATATGGGTACAAACCGGCGCGACACCTACCGTGGCCCTCTCCTGGATTTTCAAGGTCCGAGGGAAAGATACGGACACCGCCGCAACAGCGGTGCTGTTCGCGTTCCAAACCCTATCTGCCTTCTAGAGGATTCCAGATAACTCGAACGCTCATACAGAAAAGAAAACTCTCCCCGTATTTCCCGACGGCGTCTCCAGGTCATTTTGGGTTACCCCGACGAACTCTCTTGCGAGGGCCCGACTTGTAAACGGTTCCGCTGCCGGGTTCCGGAATAGGAACCGAATTTCCTTTCGCCCGATCGGTTGCTAAAGAAAACGCATACTATTCTCACTCGGAAAATATTTTATTAGCAATGTTGTTTGATAATAAAAAGGAAATACGAGATTCAGCTATAAGAAAAATCTTATATTACCGTAATAATGTGGAAGACCTGACGCAATTGAGAGATTACAAAACACCTGAAATAAATTTCGAATGCACCGACTATACTAATATGATAGATATGGATGATTATTCAAATATATCCGAACCAGCCTTTACGCTAAATATTCCTCATGAACATCTACTACAATATCTACAAAGCAATGAGTGTCCATGGAGTGACCCTAGAATTTCGGTCCACATTCAGGGAACCGAGAGACATGTTCAATTACTGGCTAATGTATCAAAACGCGTATTAGAGCAAAATCGCGAAGGTGTTATGACAGCGACACTACTATCTCGTGAAAAGCATCCTCGACTGGAAAGCAAGCAAGATTTCAGATATTAATTTATTTAAATTGTATTAGCTAAATGTAAGAAATTTTATTTTAAATAAAAATATAACTTAAAGAAATAAACATGTTGTATTTAAACCATGTCATGTAAATAAATAATAGAATAAATATATGTCATTCCTAAAAACAAAAAAAAACAATATTTTTCTACAAAAGTAGTTTGACCTGTTTCGATGCAAGATTCTAGGTTAGGCTTACTCGCTAATGTCCCCTAAAAGTTTACTTGATGTAGTCTGAGGTACCCGTACGTTACTGATTTCAAAAAGACGGAAGAAGTTTTTAACCTGTTTCGATGCAAGATTCTAGGTTAGGCTTATTCGCTAATGTGCCCTAAAAGTTTACTTGATGTAGTCTGAGGTACCCGTAAGTTACTGATTTCAAAAAGCCGGAAAATGTTTTTAACCTGTTTCGATGCAAGATTCTAGGTTAGGCTTACTCGCTAATGTCTCTTAAAAGTTTACTTGATGTAGTCTCAGGTACCCGTAAGTTACTGATTTCAAAAAGCCGGAAAATGTTTTTAACCTGTTTTGATGCAAGATTCTAGGTTAGGCTTACTCGCTAATGTTTCCTAAAAGTTTACTTGATGTAGTCTGAGGTACCCGTAAGTTACCGATTTCAAAAAGCCGCAAAATGTTTTTAACCTGTTTCGATACAAGATTCTAGGTTAGGCTTACTCGCTAATGTCCCCTAATATTTTACATGATGTAGTCTGAGGTACCCGTAGGTTACTGATTTCAAAAAGCCGGAAAATGCTTTTAACCTGTTTCGATGCAAGATTCTTGGTTAGGCTTACACGCTAATGTCCCCTAAAAGTTTATTTGATGTAGTCTGAGGAACCCGTAAGTTACTGATTTCAAAAAGCCGGAAAATGTTTTTATCCTGTTTTGATGCAAGATTCTAGGTTAGGCTTACTCGCTAATGTCTCCTAAAAGTTTACTTGATGTAGTCTGAGGTACCCGTAAGTTACTGATTTCAAAAAGCCGGAAGATGTTTTTAACCTGTTTTGATGCAAGATTCTAGGTTAGGCTTACTCGCTAATGTCTCCTAAAAGTTTACTTGATGTAGTTTGAAATTATATATAAATACTAAATATTTTGTTAAAAAAGAAATAAATATACTGAATATTTTATTATAGAAGAATCGAAATATTTATAGGTTAAAAGTTACTTATTATTTAGAGTATATTATTCGACTGTCAAGCCTACTGATTGTAGGCTAAACTAGGATTGAATGCTGCAATGCGACGGCTTAAGGCTTATGCTCTAATAGCGTGGGGTGACGTCAAGCCAACATGACAAATCCCCAAGCCAAGGGCTGAGTCTCAACGGATCGCAGCGTGGTAACTGCTCTGCCGAGCACAACACCCCGCCAGGTACGTAAGTCGTTTACAAACGATTCCGAGTCTCTACATCAAACTAGTGGCCCATGATCGACCACTATAGGCAAGACAGATATAACGGACGAATATCGCCACTGTCCAGCGCCTCATTCGGCTAAAAATGGCTCGTGCGATAAACGGCGTGTGCCGAATACCTAATAAATCACATTGTATTGAGCCTTTCGACTCACGACACTCATAGAGATATCGTTGCTTACTTTGTCTAGAAAAGATACGGTCTTAGAGGCGTTCAGGCATAATCCCACGGATGGTAGCTTTGCACCACCGGCCGCTCGACCGAGTGCGTGAACCAAATGTCCGAACGTGCGGTTCCTCTCGTACTGAGCAGGATTACTATCGCAACGACGATTCATCAGTAGGGTAAAACTAACCTGTCTCACGACGGTCTAAACCCAGCTCACGTTACCTATTTGTGGGTGAACAATCTAACGCTTGGCGAATTCTGCCTCGAAATGATAGGAAGAGCCGACATCGAAATATCAAAAAGCAACGTCGATATGAACGCTTGGCTCTTGGCTCTAGGAAACGTGACAGTCGGAACGCAAGTTTTTGACGCACGGTTTCCGCCCAATCGAGTAAGTGAAGAAACGATGAAAGTAGTGGTATTTCACCAACGATTTTACTATCTCCCACTTATGCTACACCTTTCATGTCTCCTTACAATGCCAGACTAGAGTCAAGCTCAACAGGGTCTTCTTTCCCCGCTAATTTTTCCAAGCCCGTTCCCTTGGCAGTGGTTTCGCTAGAAAGTAGATAGGGACATTCATTATTTCATTCATTATTTATTCCTATTCCATATAGCTCGAGCTTTCACTCATTGCTACGTAGCGTCTACTTAATAATTGTTTATTTCTCAAATTTAAATATTATATTTGTGGGTGTTGTGCAGGACCTTTGGCCGTCAATGGGCTGACGTTTCCATCCCTAACCACGTGGAGGCAGTCCTGCCTTTCTAGCTTTAGTTTGGATTATAGGTTTTAGCTTTGGTTTTGCACTGCATTTCTGATTTTAATGGCTCGTGCTGCAAAAGCAACAAGCCCCAGGTAATTGGCTTTGGTTTCCAGGTATACATCAAGGTTTGTGTTCCCTGCTATTTCAAAGAGGCTTTGCCTTCTTAATTCATCATATCTGTCGCACATGACCAGCATGTGCGCGCTTGTCTCGCTTTCTCCACAGAGGGGACATTTGTCGTCTTCTGTGGCGCCCCTTGTGTAAAGTGTGTGCCTAAACGGACCGTATCCGGTCAGAATATACACGCACTCTCTACTGGGTTTAAACCACTTGTTCCTTGTAGCGTATGTTATATCGCCAATGAAACCGTAGGTTATCCTACCCGTATTTGCCAATTCCCATCTTTTCTGCCATTCCAGCTTTATTGCTTCATTTATCATTTTAACCTCTAGATTGAGAGTTTCCCATCTTGGGTTCGCTATTGGATTGTAATTATAATTGTTTCAGCTAATTTTCTCATTTCTTTTTACAATGTTTATGATGCCTTGTTGTGTAATCTCTAAGTCTATTGGCATTTTGCCACTTATTGTTTGTAATGCATTTGTTGAGGTGGTACGGCACGTCTTGGTGAGTGTCAGTAGAATTATTCTTTGCGCGGCGTTCAAGTTTCTAAGGTTGTGCGTGTGGGACGACTTGTCGAACCACGCAGCAGCGCTGTATGTTGCTATAGGTATTATCACTGCTTTGTACAAAGTGTCAAGGGTGCCTCTTTTAAGGCCCCATTCCTCCTTTGCAACACTCCTGATTTTCAAGATAAAGCTGACTAGCTTCTCCCTTAGAAACTTAGTGTGCGCTACGAAGTTTAGCCTGTTATCTATAGTAAGTCCCAAGTATCGCACTTCTTTCGCATATTTCAGGCTATTGTTGTCAACTTTAATGATCGGTTGTCTGCCTTTATTAAATTTGCCCTTCATCATCATTGCGACGGTTTTCCCACTGCTGACTCTCACTTTATGCGTCACGCACCAGTCCTCAACACATTTAAGAGCCATAGTACCAGTTCTCTCCAGATTATTTCTAGAGTTTCCTTTAATTAATAACGCCAAGTCATCTGCGTATGCAATAGGTTCCACAGTTTCTCCTAGCTGAGCTAGGCCGTCTAGAAGAACGTCGATGCAGAAGTTCCATGCAACAGGACCAATTATTGATCCTTGTGGACATCCTTTCTGCATGCTTCTTCCAACCTTTTTCGTGATACCTCTTACATAGGTGCTTTGCCTTTTAAACTAGTCCTTGACTATATTTACCATATGGCTGCTGCAGTTTGCCTGCGTCAGCCTATGTGTGATGGCGGGCCACCACAGGTTATCGAAGGCACCTTCAATATCCACAAATATAGCAAGTACATACTTCATATTCGTTGCCATGCACTTTCTAAAGGTAAGCAGTGCGTCCTTCGTGGAGACTATACTCCAGGGATCTTTGTTACCGACGCTTGTCACAAAGTCTCTCCATGAGGTTGTTTTATGTTTCCTGATTTCTCTGACATAGTTATTCCTTGCCCTTTTGTATGCTTGCATTTTGGTTGATATATCATCAAGAACTAGTCTCTTGGCCCGCAAGAGACACTTTTTGGTTCTATTAGTTTCCCGCCTTAAACAAGTCAGCTCCTCCGAACACCATGGCATGACCTTGTTTCCGGCTTTCCTTTTGGGCATGGATTCATCACAGATTGATTTTAGCTTTTTATTAAATATATTAATAGCCCTATTTTGGTCTTACCTCTGCAGAGACTCCAGACTTTGTTAAATTCCCTTTCCACCAGTTCCCCGAACCTTTCCCACTTAGCCTTTCTTGTGTTATAGCCTGTTTAATTTTTTATTTGCCTTGTGACTGTTGCTTCAAGCACTACTTCAAATGTTAGAAGGCTGTGATCACTGATAGTCGCTATATGACTCACATTACTGTTGATCACTTTTAAAGACATATTTGGGGTTGTAAGTGTTACATCTATATTTGTGTCCCCAGCTTCACTTTGGTATGTGTAGTTGTGACTAGGCTCATTCAAAACAACTTGGTTAGAGGCGATCCACTCCTCTAGTTCCTTACCTCTGCTATCCAGAGTTTTCGAAAACCACAGACAGGATTTTGCATTTGCGTCTGTAGTGACTATGATGCGGCGGCCGGCCAGGTTCCTGAGGATTTTGTCCAGCTTTCGCAGGAAGATACTTATGTCGACTGAGAACTGCATGTAGCAGTTAGATAGTAGTAGATAGGGACAGTGGAAATCTCGTTAATCCATTCATGCGCGTCACTAGTTAGATGACGAGGCCTTAAGAGAGTCATAGTTACTCCCGCCGTTTACCCGCGCTTGCTTGAATTTCTTCACGTTGACATTCAGAGCACTGGGCAGAAATCACATCAACACCCGCTAGGGCCATCGCAATGCTTTGTTTTAATTAGACAGTCGGGTTCCCCTAGTTCGTGCCAGTTCTGAGCTGATCGTTGAATGGTGGCCGAAGAGTACGAATGACCGACCAAAGCCGGCACAGAAACCTCGCAGCAAGAAAGATCCGCGGGAGGCCTAGACACGGGACCGAGCTCGGATCTAAGTCACAAGGACAATTTCACCTTGCCCAGGCCCGGCAGATTGGCCTACGCCCGCTTCCCAACTCGACGAGAGGCTCTTCACCTTGGAGACCTGCTGCGGATATGGGTACAAACCGGCGCGACACCTACCGTGGCCCTCTCCTGGATTTTCAAGGTCCGAGGGAAAGATACGGACACCGCCGCAACAGCGGTGCTGTTCGCGTTCCAAACCCTATCTGCCTTCTAGAGGATTCCAGATAACTCGAACGCTCATACAGAAAAGAAAACTCTCCCCGTATTTCCCGACGGCGTCTCCAGGTCATTTTGGGTTACCCCGACGAACTCTCTTGCGAGGGCCCGACTTGTAAACGGTTCCGCTGCCGGGTTCCGGAATAGGAACCGAATTCCCTTTCGCCCGATCGGTGTAAAATTTTATTCAAAATAAAATACACCAACATCAATATAGGTTCTCTCCTGGGGCTTAGGATCGACTGACTTGTGTGCAACGGCTGTTCACTCGAAACCCTTCTCCACGTCAGTCCTCCAGGTCCTCGCTAGAGTATTTGCTACCACCACCAAGATCTGCACCGATGGCGGCTCCAGGCAGGCTTACGCCCAAACCCTTCTGGGCCCACCACCGCGACCCTCCTACTCACCAGGGCGTCGAAACGAACTATTATGAACGTTTCTTATGCCCTGGCGTCCGAGTATAGGCACGACGCTTCAGCGCCATTCATTTTCAGGGCTAGTTGCTTCGGCAGGTGAGTTGTTACACACTCCTTAGCGGATTCCAACTTCCATGACAACCGTCCTGCTGTCTTAAGCAACCAACGCCTTTCATGTTATCCTATTAACGTCGTTTGGTTCATCCCACAGCGCCAGTTCTGCTTACCAAAAGTGGCCCACTAGGCACTCTGATCCAAATCTCTGGTTTCACTATTCAAGCAAGCCAGAGATCTCACCCATTTAAAGTTTGAGAATAGTTTGAGATCGTTTCGGCCCCAAGGCCTCTAATCATTTGCTTTACTGGATGAGACTCGCTCATCGAATGCCAGCTATCCTGAGGGAAATTTCGGAGGGAAACTGCTACTAGATGGTTCGATTAGTCTTTTGCCCCTATACCCAGTTCCGACGAAAGATTTGCACGTCAGAATCGCTACGGTCCTCCATCAGGATTTCCCCTGACTTCGACCTGGCCGAGCATAGTTCACCATCTTTCGGGTCCTAGCGTGTACACTCTGAGTGCGTCTCTTCTCGCAATGAGAGTGAGACGCCCCGGGATTGCAAGCACGCATCCGTAGATGCGGTTCGTCATCCCTCAGTTTACTTAAGCAAACCTTTACGTTCATTGCGCCTTTAGGTTTTGTATTACCCAATGACTCGCGCACATACTAGACTCCTTGGTCCGTGTTTCAAGACGGGTCCTGAAAGTACCCAAAGCAATAGCATCGCTGACCGGTAATAGAGTCCGTCCGAGAACACGGTAGCTAACAGCTCGAGACGCCATCGATGCCGGACTAGGTCCGACGGCCAATAACCGTCCGTGCTTGCAACCGGCCGAACGCTTATAAAAGCAACCCTATATCATTTATACCGTCTGGCAGTCGGCCGGAGCAGGCGGGGTCTGGCGCGAATAAATTCGTGGCACTGAGAGAGAAGTGCATGCCAAGAATTAACCAGTCAAATCACTTCGCCAACTAAGAACGGCCATGCACCACCACCTGCCCGCCGAGTCATCGGAGGAACTTCAGCGGATCGCTAGCTGGCATAGTTTATGGTTAGAACTAGGGCGGTATCTGATCGCCTTCGAACCTCTAACTTTCGTTCTTGATTAATGAAAACACATTTGGCAAATGCTTTCGCTTCTGTCCGTCTTGCGAAGATCCAAGAATTTCACCTCTAACGTCGCAATACGAATGCCCCCAGTTGTCCCTATTAATCATTACCTCGGAATTCCGAAAACCAACAAAATAAAACCGAGGTCCTACTCCATTATTCCATGCACACAATATTCAGGCGAATGAGCCTACTTTAAGCACTCTAATTTGTTCAAAGTAAACGTACCGGCCCACCTCGACACTGGGTGAAGAGCACCTTGGCAGGATTTTGAGTTGGGCCGCCTTTCTACGGGCTAAGCCCACCGGTAGGACGTCCCACAGACATGTCTGTTAAACACCGCGAGCGGTGAACCGACAGTGTGGGACACAGATTCAACTACGAGCTTTTTAACCGCAACAACTTTAATATACGCTATTAGAGCAGGAATTGCCGCGGCTGCTGGCACCAGACCGGCCCTCTAATAGATCCTCGTTAAAGGATTTAAAGTGTACTCATTCCGATTACGGGGCCTCGGATGAGTCCCGTATCGTTATTTTTTGTCACTACCTCCCCGTGCCGGGAGTGGGTAATTTGCGCGCCTGCTGCCTTCCTTGGGTGTGGTAGCCGTTTCTCAGGCTCCCTCTCCGGAATCGAACCCTGATTCCCCGTTACCCGTAACAACCGTGGTAGTCGCAAAAACTACCATCGACAGTTGATAAGGCAGACATTTGAAAGCTGCGTCGCCGGTACTAGACCGTGCGATCAGCACAAAGTTATTCAGAGTCACCAAGTCAAACGGTGAGCAAGGCAAGCCCGCCACCGATTGGTTTTGATCTAATAAAAGCATTCCTTCCATCTCTGGTCGGAAATCTATTTGCATGTATTAGCTCTAGAATTACCACAGTTATCCAAGTAATGTGGGTATGATCTAAGGAACCATAACTGATGTAATTCGCGGTTTCACCTTAATGTGGCTTGCACTGAGACATGCATGGCTTAATCTTTGAGACAAGCATATACTACTGGCAAGATCAACCAGGGTGCTATATATCAAATAGCATAGGGCGTAAATGTCCCTCGGCGTTACCCGAGAGACCACACTTTGTATAGAAAAGTTTGATGAATATTTCTAAACAACGAATTTTCTAACATATATATATATATATATATATATATATATATATATCTGAGTCGTACGATATTCCCTGAACATAACGAACAGTTTACATCGCGACTTGATATTTTATATATTCTGCGCTTACACAGAGGCTAGACCTTTAACAACCGTCGAAACGGCGGTCCGTACATGAAATTTGCGGTCCGCAGACCCAGTTAATTTCAAACAGTCTCTTTACCCTTCGTTAGTTTCGAAAACGTCGGGGCGAATTCATTATAAGAATTCATCGTTATAACTAACTTTTATTCTCGCTCGGAGAGTATTGAGTTGATTGCATTTGTATATTTTATTTTCCGCATAAGAGTCTTTGCGTCAACGACACATGCCCGCGGATATGCTGTACAGTATGGTTGAACACTTATAAATAAGGTCCAGAACCCGGCCGTAAACCGACTTCCGAATATATACGGCGTATATTATTCTAGACACGGTCTACGACAGTTTGACCTGCAGCGACGGGTCGCCTCGGGTTACCGTGCGAACCATCACCGCGATTGTCTGGACAGGCTATATGGCGGGTCGCAAGAAATCACTTTAGCAATTTTAGAGCACGTTGTGGTCCAAAAACAAACGTCCTCGCTTCAAAATCGAAATATGAATAATTCACTGTGTGTGAGATGGAAAAATCTGCTTTCGCTGATTTTTCATTTTCTTAAAACAACGCAATGAAGCGAATGTTCAAATTCGCACAATTTGAATAAAATGTGCAGAGTATATAGAATACTAACGCAAGCGTTTACTACAATGGACTTTAAAACACTAGACTTTCATCTAGCGCCCAAAGAATTGATTGAGCTATGCGTTTAAAGTATAATATTCAAAAAAACGCCGTTTTCACAACGAACTTCGTCATTCGCTCAGGCATCTGGCGATACCGAGCAGATATACATGGCAGTGCTCTCACACAATGCATAAGAGCGCTAAGCGGTTGTAAACCGCGTCACGCTGCTTTTGCACACTGCGCAATATTTTGCGACTAGCTCCGGTCAAACGTTAATGAAACGAATGATCATTGCCAGAGGCTTTTGCCCACAGTATATTATACTATAGGAGCGCACTTGATTACAGCAATAATTTGTCGAGTAATCACAAGATTTCATATTTGCGGTCCGCAGATCCAAATAATTTCAACTCGCACTGATCGAACGTTCATAAAACGAATGATCCTAGGTGCGAGAAGCTTTGCTAGTTCTGCCACACTTCACATATATTTGACCGTAGTCAATTTGTAAAATCCTATATTATTAAAATATATAGATTTTATATTTGCGGTCCGCAGACCCAAATAATTTCAACTCGCACTGATCGAACGTTCATAAAACGAATGATCCTCGGTGCGAGAAGCTTTGCTAGTTCTGCCACACTTCACATATATTTGACCGTAGTCAATTTGTAAAATCCTACATTATTAAAATATATAGATTTTATATTTGCGGTCCGCAGACCCAAATAATTTCAACTCGCACCGATCGAACGTTCATAAAACGAATGATCCTCGGTGCGAGAAGCTTTGCTAGTTCTGCCACACTTCACAAATATTTGACCGTAGTCAATTTGTAAAATCCTATATTATTAAAATATATAGATTTTATATTTGCGGTCCGCAGACCCAAATAATTTCAACTCACACCGATCAAACGTTCATAAAACGAATGATCCTCGGTGCGAGAAGCTTTGCTAGTTCTGCCACACTTCACATATATTTGACCGTAGTCAATTTGTAAAATCCTATATTATTAAAATATATAGAATTTCATATTTGCGGTCAGCAGACCAAAATAATTTCAACTATCTCTGATCGAACGTTTAAAAACGAATAATCCTTCCACCACTTATCTATAGCCGCAAACCAGCATCCGATTATATACGGGGTATATAATTCCAAATATGGCTCACAACATTATTAAAAGTTACGCTAATATATCATTGACAGGCTAAATGTATCGAATATGATGTAAAAACTACACCGGGGAATGATATCCGTACCCGCATGAACAACATAGCGTACTTTAGCCTAAGCTTGCTCGCATCGCACTCGACACGACCTATCCCCCTATATAAGGCGCGCGGCCACAGCGTAAGTATTCGACTGAGTCCCAAGCGACGTGATTTTGACCTGCGGCGAGGCGTCGCTCCGGGTTACGGTGTGAATCGTCAAGACAAAAGTCTGGGAAAATTTCGAACTGAACCCTTATGATAGAAAATTTTTTTTTCGAAAATTTGTTAGATGTTCAAACAGTTTTATATGTATGGATAATATGAATTATAGTTAATTATTGAGTTTTTAGGTGTTTTTTTGTTTTTTTTTCAAAGTTTTGTATAAAAATATGTATTTATTGATTTTTATAGATCTCAATGAATATAATACGAATTTATATATAGTTAAATTATTTTTTTTAATTATTTGTTTAAATTTTCTAATTTTACAATATATGTTCACACCAGTTTTCCTCGATTTTCTCTTAATCGGTAAAAGATACAAAAAAACTTTGTTCGTACGAAAGATGCAGAATAAAATTACGAATAAAATGGTATATAAATGGTTAGGTGTGTTCATATAATTTTCTCGAGATTTTCCGATTTTCCCGAATTTTTACGATGGCAACTCGCCTGTAGGCCACACCGTGCAAAATTCGAAGTTGTGATATATGGAAAAAAACTAAGAATTTTGAGACCTTTCTAATGATGTATAATACTTTATATGTTTTCTTTAGAGAAATATCGAATCGTGAGGAGTGTTGCTCTAACCTAACCGCACTTTGCATTTTGACAAATTAACAACTACACAGATTGCTCTATAACATCTAAACCGTAAAAGATACGAAAAAACTTTGTTCGTACGAAAGATGCAGAATAAAATTACGAATAAAATGGTATATAAATGGTTAGGTGTGTTCATATAATTTTCTCTAGATTTTCCGATTTTCCCAAATTTTCACGACGGCAACACGCCTGTAGGCCACACCATGCAAAATTCGAAGTTGTGATATATCGAAAAAGAACTAAGAATTTTGAGACCTTTCTAATGATGTATATACTTTATATGTTTTCTTTAGAGAAATATCGAATCGTGAGGAGTGTTGCTCTAACCTAACCGCACTTTGCATTTTGACAAGTTAATAACTACACAGATTGCTCTATACTATCTAAACGGTAAAAGATACGAAAAAACTTTGTTCGTACGAAAGATGCAGAATAAAATTACGAATAAAATGATGTATAACTCGATATATGTCATAATATATTTTTCATGAGATTTTTCCTTTAAATTAAAAAATGTTTTAAATTTTTCGCTGACTTTAAATTCATTTGCGGGTTATGCTTTTTTTACAATATTGTTTCAAATGATGTAAAAAGTTAAATTAGCGAGGTGCCTCAATATGCAAAAAATTGGCCCACCCTAATATATATATATATATATATATATATATATATATATATATATAGATTATATATGTTGAAAGATGTAAAATGTACATCTCTACAATCTACCTTCCCACCAAATAAATATAACGTGTTGACGTGCATATTTGAACAAATGTGAGGTTAACACTGAGCAGGGAGTATATGTGGGAATCCAAGAGACCATGAGTTTTATAGAGACAAATATTCATGTCATGACATTTTGTATAGTTTTGATAATGATATATTTTAATACATTTTAAAAAAAACAAAGAAATATCTATCTATTAATCTATAAATTCATATATTTCTATAAATATACCATTACTCAATAAGTCAGTAGGATAACACATAAATGATGTAGCTATGTGATCAACCATATGATTTGTAGGAAGCAGCAACTTTAAGAAGATATGTGTCAAAATTTCATGACAATCGGACGATTAGTTTAGAAGTGACAGAGGTTCAAGTGCCGCTGCCTTTGAGTTTTTCGAAACCATGAATTCAAAGAAATTTCTTATGTTGATTTATCATTGGTTTTTGATGGGTTAAATTATCACTGCTGCCAGAGTATCGCTTGAAAATTCCAAATCGAGGAAGATGGTGAAGAAGTGGTTTGCTGATTTTAATCGTGGCTATACAGTCACTAACAATGCTGAACGCTCTGGAAGGCCAATTGAGGTGGTTACACCGGTAAAAAAAAAGACCACCAAAACGTTTTGGAAAACCAAAAAGTAAAATTGGATGAGATAGCTGATACTCTAAAGATATCAATATCGTTCTCAAATATTTGAATAGAAAAAACTTCTGTGCTAAATGGGTGCCGCGCAAACTCGCAATTGACCAAGAGCAAAATGAGTTGATGATTTGTATGAGTATTTTGAGCTGTTTAATCAAAACAAAACTGAGTTTTTGCATCAATATGTCAGCATAGATATGACCTGGCTTCAACATTACACACCGGAGTCAAATAGATAGTCGACCGAGTGGACTAGACACGATGACGAGAAAAAATGCAACCAATGAGCTGGCAAGGTTATGGCGTCAATTTTTTGGGATAAGCAAGAAATGATATTCATAAACTATCTTCCAAAATGTCAGACTATCAACTTTGACTATTGTATAACGTTATTGGAACATTTAAAGATCAAAATCAGAAAATCCGCCCCATTTAAGGAACAAAACCGTGCTGCTCCACCAGGACAACGCACCGATTCACAAATCCGTAAAAACAGTTGCCAAGCAAATATGAATTAGGCTCCGAATTGCTTTCCCACTTACTATATTCTCGACCATATTCTGTTCTCAAATTTCAAAAGGATGCTCGCTCTAAAGAAATGTTTGCCAAATGATGAGATGATCGCCGAATTTTGCGGCTAAGTACAAACCCTACTACAAAAATCGGTTCGAAAAGTTCGAAGTTCACTATAATTGGTATATCGCCCTCGAAGAAAGAGGAAAGAATCTAAATTATTTTCACTTTTGAACTTGAGAGTAAGATGAACCAAATTCCAAAAGTTCATACGAATTGGAGCACAGTAAACAAATTCAGACCCAAAACGCTACATTGACGTGAGTAAATATTCCATATCCAATGCAAAAATATGAAAATATGAAACTTCTAAATAATTTTTTGAACAAGTAATTTTTTTTGTATTGTGATTTAGTAAAGTAAGGCAAAACAGGACTGCATTAGTTAAAATATAATAATATGTCTAATTGAATATGTTTGAGCGCAATCACTTACAGTCCACGACCGTCAGACGCATGCGCAGACTATTTATTTGTTAAATATAAAATGTATCTTATACTATTTTAATTTTTGGCACATCTCAGCTGCTTTTCGGCAATAATAACGTAGACATTACATTTTTTCTCATTTCTAATCATAAATATTTATATTTCGATATTGTCTTAGCCTATAAGTGAATTGTTCGGCAATTGACAGTCATCATTTGATTTTAATGTCAAACTATGCCTCAAATATTTTCAAAGTCAAACAATGATAAGCGGTTTTTTGTATTTTTTTCTATTTATGTCTAGAATCTAACTATATTTCTATTCATCAAAAAATCCTAAAAAATTCCCCTAACAAACTTCAGGAAAATTTATAAAAATATACGATATATAAATTTAGTGTCACGTTGTTTGTCCGCCATTGACGCTTAAAATACTGAACCGAATTACAGCGTTTTTTGACGTGACTAGTTAATATTTATATTTTATCGACAATTTATAAAAACGGCTAAACTTCTTAGAAGTAAAAATCTTTGCACGAAATTATTCTATGCCTACATGCCTCATTGCCGGAACTTTCCTTATAATAATTTAATATTTTTAAAAATTTTAAATTTGTATGAAATTATTTAAAAAAATAATATTGTTTTAATTTGTTTTTTAAACATTTTCGATAACTTAGAATTTTCTTTAAAATTCATTGTTTTTTGCAAAGCAATGTTAACAAATCTTGTACTTGTTATTAAGCTTTATACAAAGTATCTGATAATTTGATGTGCGTATGTCCAATGATTACTATTCACCACCAATTGTCTTCTTTTATAACAATCTTGATCTTCGAAACCGCTGAACACTTGCCTTTATATGTAACATGTTTTTTGAATCGTTCAAATGTTTGGCACTTTTTGTCATGTAACTTCAGAACGGTTGGATCTGCGTTTGCCAAAACCTAATCAGCACGTCTCCCTATCAGTAGGAATGGGATGATCTTGAACCATTCAATTCGCTTGATCCGTACTCACGAAATTGTAGACAAAAAATTTGAACCGCAGAAACACATGCATACATCTATTTTTCCTAAGGAATGCTAATATGTACAGAAGGTTTCGAAATGTGAATTAATATAAACAATTTCAATTACGTTTTTTTCGGATTACTGTAATTTACTATAACTTTCCCATGAAGATGAAAAAGAAGACAATTGGTGGTCAAAAATGATCAATGAACATACGCACACATATTGTCCAAAATTTTAGTTTAGGATTTAATTTAATCATATAGAATTCATTCTGTATGAAAAAAGTATTTATATATACGAACATAGAAATGAATTTTAAATTAATATATATTTTAAATTAATTATAATTTTTTAATTAAAAAAAATTAAATATTAATTTAAAGAATTTTAAATTATATATATATATATATATATATATATATATATATATATGTATGTATAAATAGGTAAATGTAAAGTTGTATTAAACACATAATTATTTGTTTTTAACAGATAGCATAGCAACACAGTTGGACTTAAATTTTTTTTTTATTTATTTATTTTTTTTTTTTATTTTTTTTTCAATTTAAGTCCTATTGTGTTGCTATGCTATCTGTTAAAACAAATAATTACTGCTATTAGTGCTAATCACTAATTCTGCACAACTGGTAGTGGAATATAAACAAGCACGTCGGCAACTAAATAAAGCTATCAAAGATAGTAAAGTTAGGTGCTGGAAAATACTTCTGGATGAAGTCGAAGAAAACCCATGGGGAAGACCTTATAAGATTGTAATGTCTCGCCTCAAAAGCCAGCCAATACCTTCAACAACTTGCCCACGACTATTGAATAAAATAGTAACTACTTTGTTTCCACGACAACCTAATTTAAACTACCAGGTAACACATGTAGAACTGAATAATATTTGGAAAGGGTAAGGCACCGGGATTAGATGGAATCCCTAATATTGCCTTAAAAACATCAATTATGATATCTCCGACAATGTTTCTTAACGCATATAATACATGACTGAAAGAATGTGTTTTTCCACGAAAATGGAAACAGCAAAGATTAGTGCTTACTCCCAAAGGAAAAAAACACCGTATGAACCATCATTCTACCGTCCAATATGCATGCTGGATACAGCGGGTAAAATTTTTGAAAGAATAATTCACCAAAAAATAGATGCAGTAGTTGACCCAATCCTAGCAGACAATCAGTATGGTTTTCGCAAAGGGCGATCAACTATCGATGCTATAAACTTGGTAGTTAATACCGCCAAGGAGGCAATTTCTGGAACCAGATGGAAGGGGGTGCAAAAAAGTACTGTGTTGTAGCTACATTGGATATAAAAAAATGCTTTCAATTCTGCAAACTGGGATTGTATTATGAATGCACTCCGTGACAAGAACGTCCCAGCATACCTCTGCAATATAGTCGCAAGCTACTTTACAGACAGAATTCTAATGTACGATTCACGCGATGGTACAGAAGAGTATAATATAACAGGTGGTGTGCCGCAGGGCTCTGTTATAGGCCTTTTGCTGTGGAATATTATGTATAATAGCCTTTTGAGACTAAAGATTCCAGAATGTGTGAAATTAGTAGCAAATGCAGACAATGTTGCCATAGTAGTTGTCTCCAAACAAATTGATGACATCGTAAGTCTATTCGATATAACATTTAGAAAAATTCATTGCTGGATGGGAACAATGAACCTCCAATTAGCACAACAAGAAATTGAAACTGTTCTTATCACTAGTAGAAAAACAATAGAGACCATCAAGCTAAAGATAGGACATCTAGAGATCACGTCAAAACCTCACATATGTTACCTTGGCGTAATGCTTAATGATCGTTTGAATTTCAATCAACAGGTGGAATACGTTAGTGCTAAGGCGTCAATAGTTAGGACAAAACTTGCACGATTGATGCCTAATGTTGGAGGTCCTAAACAAACCAGAAGGATATTACTATCGTCAGTTGTTACTTCGGTGCTGACATATGGTATTTCCATATGGGCTGATGCTCGTAAATCTCAAAAATCGAGGAAAATGGAAGAGCCCATATATTGTCTGAGTGCTATAAGAATTGCATTACGCACAATATCGGCGGAATCAATGTGCGTCATTTCAGGAACAGTGGCTCTCTTAGTCTTAGCAAAGAAAGACGGTCAATGAGACGCATCGTCTCATTCCAAACATCAAAGTCTGACTAAGTCGCAAGCATGGCGATGTAAATTATTATACTACGCAAATGCTATCTGGGCACGGCTGTTTTCGAGCCTACCTACACCGGTTCAAGCACGATAGTTCACCGGATTGCCCATATTGTTTGGGCAAAATCGAGGATGCTGAGCATGTGTTTTTTGTATGCCCGCGATTTGGTGCTGCACGGGACGATGTGGAAGAAACATTGAGCCGCAGAATTACACCAGGTAATGTTGTTGAAGTGATGCTGAGAAGTGAAGCTGCTTGGAACGCCATAGACAAATTTGCGATAGAGGTACTAATTGACCTGCGCTCTATGAAAAGAGAGAGGACAAATAGGACTTCGCCCACTTAAAAGATGAGTATAAAACAAGTTAAGAATTATAACATTCTAGATCCTTCCCCCACGAAGTAACACCTAACGGAGGTTTCCGTAGGGACAAGAGGGAAGGGCAAAGCGGAGGTTTTAGTCGGTATTATACCAGAGCGGTATTGAGTCCGACATACCCAGACAAAAGACCAGTCTGGGATGCATAAAAGCATTTCCTTCACTGTACAAAAAAGACATATACAAATATACATATATACATATATACATATAAACATACACACACACACATATATATATATATATATATATATATATATATATATATATATATATATTGAATGGTAGGATCTTGGATTTGTGTATATTTTGTAGAGTTTCGAACAAGAATCCAAAAATAATAAAAAATAAAAAAACAAGAAAAGTTTTTAATAAACAATTTCTTTATTTAATTATTTGTTTACTGTCGACGTTTCGGAACTAGGTACGTTCCATCTTCAGGACATCTGTCAAGAAACATGATCTTGATGAGATTTTAGCAAACAATATGTTTAGGAAAAGAAAATAGATTTTCCTTAAATAATAAATTAATTGCAAAAAAAATATAATAATGTACAGAAATATGATAATATGATCAAAATGAAAATGATAAAAATGAAAAAAATAAATGAGTGGATTATCAGAACAGGATATTAAACATAATAGAAAATTTTTTGAAAGTTATGGAAAATTTTTTAAGAAAAGGTTAATGACAAAGTTGAATTAATTACCTGTATGTTTGAATATATGTTAGCACTTTTTCACTAAACAAGGTTTTTAACAAAAATGAATTTGTGAGTTAATTTTCCGCCGAATAATTAGATTTTGTAAATCAAAATTACTAAAAGATTTGTCTTTTTTAAAAATTATTATTTGAAAACACAAATAATATTGTTCTCTTGATGTTGTTCGATTGGCTTTTGAAAACTAACTAATTGAATCTGGTGTGTCATTTGTAACACGTGTAAACACTTGAACGAAAGCTGTGAGATTGTATGTGTGTGTTTCTATATGTTAGGGTGTGAATACTTAAATTGTTGATCTTAAAAGGAAGTCGATATTAATTGTTTGTCAAAAAGTGTAAAAAATTTAAATATGAATCATGTAATAGGTTGTGATCTGATCTAATGTTGACACTGTTAGAAACATTCATAAGAATAAGACAACTCTTCGCGAATAATCTCCTAAAGATGCAACTTTCATGATATAAGATCTTTGGAGTGAAATTAAATGAATGGACGTTTTCAGTAGAGTGTTGTACTAGGGTACTTTTGAAATTTTTTTGTTTGTGGTGGACCACACTTAGTTCATGTTGTAAACACAAATTTTTTACACTTTTTGACAAACAATTAATATCGACTTTCTTTTAAGTTCAATAATTTAAGTATTTACACCCTAACATGAAAAAACACACACATACAATCTCACAGTTCTCGTTTCAAGTGTTTACACGTGTTACATAAGAAACAGCAAATACAATTTAGTTCGTTTCCAAAAGCCAATAGTACAACATCGAATACAATATTATTTGTTTTCAAATAATAATTTTAAAAAAAGACAACACTTTTAGTAATTTTGATTTACAAAAGTTAACTATTCGGCGGAAAAATAACTCACAAATTCATTTTTTGTCAAAAATTCTTGTTTAGTGAAAAAGTGCTAACGTATATTCAAACATACAGGTAATTAATTCAATTTTATCATTAAGCCTTTCTTAAAAAAATTTTCCATAACTTTCAAAAAATTTCTATCATTTTTAATATCCTGTTCTGATAATCCACTCATTAATTTTTATCATTTTCTTTTTGATCATATTATCATATTTCTGTACATTATTACTTGTTACAATTAATTTATTATTTAAGAAAAATATATTTTCTATTCCTAAACATATTGTTTGCTTAAATCTCATCAAGATCATGTTTCTTGACAGATGTCCTGAAGATGGAACGTACCTAGTTCCGAAACGTTGACAATAAACAAATAATTAAATAAAGAAATTGTTTTTTAAAAACTTTTCTTGTTTTTTATTTTGTATTATTTTTGGATTCTTGTTCGAAACTCTACATATATATATATATATATATATATATATATATATATATGTTAAATTTTTATAATTTTGATGTTGAGATATGTGAGATTCAGTCTTCAGGGCAATTCATCAATTAAAAACTTGTATGACTTTAAAACATTTTTATTTTTTCCATACGTTTCGACACATAATTTTGTGTCATCTTCAGTGGACTCTATTTTGAAGGCACAGATAAAAATTATTAATTAAAACTAATATATAACAAGTGATATGGTATGAACTTACATGTATTTGTAATAATCCTAATTATTTCATAATTATAATTGTTCACAATGCACAATGAAACCAATTCTTGTCAGTTTAAACAGAACAATATATAAATTTTAGAATGAGTTATTTTATGAAATTGAATACAGAATAGCGGGATGTACTTTACAATTTCATAAAATAACTCATTTTTTGCACTAATTTATTAAATAATAATTTTTACAAACTTTTCGAGACTAGGTTTGTCTCATCAACAGTGTGTTATAATTTTAAATTTAAAATATGGAAACCTAAATTAGCATTATGTGTTATCCGTTACAAGTCGTTCGACATACTGTCTTCTGCCCCACCAACGATCGTCGGTGTCCGAATTCTCGATTCAAGTAAGTGACTAGTCACGCAATATCAGATAAGAAAGGAAGGATTAGGGTACAGTTGAAAAATAGATGTCGTTAAGAGAAAAAATAATCTATGAAATGAGACGGTTTGTTTATAAAATTTGTTTTAAATTATTATAATTAAGAATATATGAACATATATATACATACTCATATAACAAATGTATACCCATAGTACAAAACATCACATATAGAAATACCTATATACTCACAACATACACAAACATATATAAATAGACATATATATACATACACACATATATTTATATATATATATATATATATATATATATATATATATATACTAGCTGACCCGACAGACGTTGTTCTGTACCCACGTCTACAATTTTTCAATATTACTGTTTTTGAATTACTATTTACACCAATATATGAGTGCTGTTGAATGTAGAACTGTTTCAAATAAAATGATTGTTCTCAATTCCCACAGTTAACACTTTAATTATCCATTTAACAAATATTAAAAATGTTCAATAAAATTGTATATTAAAAATTATACACTGCGATTTATAGAACAAATTTATTTCCAATAGCTCAATATATTTTATTGCATTTAAGGGTTATATAGTATTTTTAGTCATACCTGTAGATGTGGATGTATAAATGAACGATTTTTTGTTTATTCACGACTAAAACATTGATTTTCCAAATTTATCACACTAAAAATGATCGTCTGCCTTTGTGATTTATGGTCATAGCATAAGATACACGTGTTGAAAATTGAAATCTTTTAAAAAGTACAACAATATCAGAAAGAATTAATATATAGCATTCGCGGCAAAGGTGCAATATCACCTTTTATTTTCCTACCCAAAATAATTGCTTCAATAATGTTGTCTATAATTTTTATAATTTTGTACCATATTTTAACTGGCTTTTAGTGATTTTAATTTCTAAATTACATTTTTTTCTCCAATAAATCAATATACATTATTTCTTAAGTTTATGTTTGAAGTGAATTAATTTGTCAAATTCTGTTCACATGTGCTCTATTGAACTTACGATCAACATAAATTATGGCTCTGTGAATTTTTTTTACTGTGCTTCAATTTACTTGATACTTTGGAAATAGGCTAATCTTTATCTTAAGTTCAATGATTTTAACAATTTGCACTCCGTCACCATCCACCGCATTAATTGGATTATTACTCTTTTAATTCTGATTTTATCAGAACTTGTAATACACTATTTTAAAAATGATTAAATGAGCTACAACTTTCTCTATCATAAATTTTACCGTAACTTCTCTCATTGTGAAACAGCGAAGGGTTAAAGGGCTCGAAAGACCTCTGGTTGGACAGCCGCGCACTCCTTAATTAATACCTCTATCAATATTTGTGTAATGGAAAAATAATAAACAACAATAATTAGTCAGAAAAATACCTCGAATTTTCACATATATATACTTTTATACGTATTCTTTCAAAGATATTATAATGAGAAATTGAATGTTTTTTTAATGTTTTTTTTTTCATGAAATCATGAGTTTTTTGAAAATCGTTTGTACTAAAGTTGTGATATATTCTAGAATCCATCAAGATCTCTTAAACCAAGTTAATTCGAGATGGAATACGATTATTTTTAAATTTGGTGGAAATGGCACTGAAAAACTATTTGATTTAAATAAAAAAACATTATATGCGTCTTTGCATGATAGTTTACTCATTTTACACGCAGAAGTACTCATTTTAAAGCTTATTTTGAGCACTATAAAAACTGAGAGAAGAGTAAGATGAACCTAGTTCCAAAATTCCAAACGAAATGGAAAACAGTAAAAAAAGTTCAGACCGAAAGCGCTCCATTGTGTAAATATTCCGTACCCAATGACAAATATATGAATTTTTGACACAATGAAACTTGTAAATAATTTTTTTTTGTATTGTGACTTAGTATAGTAAGGCAAAACGACTGCAAATTGAATATTTGCACGAATTCGTACGGCGAATCTGTTCGCAAAGTGCGCAAACAAAATTATTGCAAGCAAAAGCATACCACGCGCACGTTGAGAACACGATTCGCCGTGCGCGTCAGTCGTATGCGCAGACTGTCAGACTCATGTTATATTATTTGCATCTTATATTAATTTAATTTTTGGCACATTTCAGCTGCTTTTCGGCATTAATAATGTAGACATTACATTTTCCTTATTCATAATCATGAATTTATTATATTTTAGTATTGCCTTAGCCTATAAGTGAATAGAAATGTTTGGCAAATGACAGTCTTCAATTGTTTTTAATGTCAAACTAAGCTTCAAATATTTTCAAGGGCAAACAATGATAAGCGGTTTTTTGTAATTTTTTCTATTTATTTCTACAATCTAACTATATTTCTATGAATCAAAATATTCTAGAAAATTTCCCGAACAAACTTCAGGAAGATTCATGAAAATCCGAATTATAGTTTAGGAAGATTAATGAAACTTACATTGTTACAGAAGAATTTTATATATAAGATATATATATACATATATATTTATAGACATTACACAAACACACATCTACATATATATAAAAACACCCACATATACTCACATACATACACCTACATTACACATACACTTATACTTATACACATACACATATATACATATACATACATAAGTACATAAAGAGCTACAAAGTATTAATAAGATTTAGGTATGTATCATGTAATATATTGGTATCTGTCCATAAATTTACTGTATTATTTGCGTGAGCTATTAACATCGATTCTGCAATACTTCTTTTAAATAATTTTTTTTTATAATATAATATGTGCGGATTATTGAAATCGAAACCATGGTTGTTAGAAATAGCGTGGTCAACGAGTGTACTTTTTTGTTGTATGTTATTATTTTTACTTTATTATTTTTAAACAAATTCACAAAGAATTAATATAAAGCATTCCCGTAAAGGTACAATATCACATTGGATTTTTCTACCCAAAATAATGGCTTCAATAATGTTGCCTATGATTTTTATATATTCGTACCATATTTTAACTGGCTTTTAGTAATTTTATTATCTAAATTACATTTTCCTCACTAATAATTCAATATACATTATTACTTAAATTTATATTTGAAGTGAATTAATTTTTCAAATCCTTTTCACATGTGCTCTATTCAACCTACGATCAACAAAATTATTGCAGTAGATGGAGAGAAAACAACCGTTTGTCGAAAATTGACTTATCTGTATCTTAAGTTCAGAAGTAAAATAATTTGCACTCCGTCGCCACCCACCGCATTAATTGGATTATAACTATTTTAATTCTGATTTTATCAGAACTTGTAATATACTATTTTAAAGGTAAATAATTGAGCTACAACTTTCTTTATCATAAATTTTACCAAAGCAATAATTAGTAAGAAAAAGACCTTGAATTTTCATCTCTATACCTTTATATGTTTATTTTTTTAACTTTATTTTTTATCCTTTTAGAGATATATTAATACAAAATTGGTTGTTTTTTTTAATTGATTTTTTTTTTCATGAAATCATGAGCTTTTTGGAAATCGTTTGTACTAAAGTTTTGGTATTTTCTAAAATCCATCAAGATCTCTTAAACCAAGTCTCTAGAGGGAATACGATTATTTTTAATTTTGGTGGAAATGGCACTCATAAACTATTTGATTTAAATAAAAAAAAACATTGTATGCGTACTTTATCTGCATGAAAACTCACTCATTTTACACGCAGAAATACTCATTTTAACGCTTATTTTGAGTACTATAAAACCCCATTTTCATATCTAGCTTAATATTGTCCTAGAACACTTTATAGAACACTGATTTATTAAGATTTTAATTGATATAATTGTGTTCATTACATGATTTTCGTTAAAATTTTCAGTAGCCAGTAACCTGAAAAGTAATGGCTTTTTTGTTTAGTTCTTTTATCGATATCCGATGTTATTTTGAATGAAATAAAAAACAAAGATCCTCCCGGTAAGTGGCAAAGGAGTATAAATTATTTTCAATTTCAAACTTGAGAGTATGATGAACCTAATTCCAAAATTCCATGCAAATTGGAGCACATTAAAAATATTCAGACCCTAAACTCTCCATTGTCTTGAATGAATATTTCGTATCCAATGACAAACATATAAATTTTTGACACAATGAAACTTCTAGATAATTTTTTGAGAAAGTAAATTATTTTTGTATTGGTTTTTTCATAAATTATTTTTGTTTTCCTACAGTAGTATTATGTGATTGTGGTGTTGTAAAATGTGTTAGTAAAGTGTGTTTTTTCCTGATCTGCTGAATGATGAGACACATCTAGTCTCGAAACGTATAAAAAATAAAATAAATTTTCTATATTCGACGCATTGGCTGTTTTATTCATTTCAATATATCTTCATATAAATCAATGACATTACTCTAGTTTTTCTCTCTAGTTTGATAAGTGTTGTTGTTTTGATATTTCCTAGTTTTTTCTCTTATTTATAGGTTCTTTGTAAAATTATAATTTCCATAGTTACCTAGATTATATTTGATTTGATATTTGATTGTTTGATGTACCGCCCTCAGGAACTTACTCCTATATATATATATATATATATATATATATATATATATATATATATATATATATATATACCCATGTAGAAATTAATATCGGTACAATATATTATCAATATCGGTTTTCTGTGGCCGTGATTACCTATATTGCAAAAATATCGGCGAACGTCGGTTCTGTGATGATGTCAACTAATCGACCAGGCCAACGTCAGCCGATATTGAGGCAATAATCTCTATAAATGGCCTTATCTAATATTGGTCTCAAACTAAAATAGAAATATTGATGCAATATATTTTATCATCGGCTAATAAATATTGTCCTCAAATAGAGGAATAAATATTGATGCAATATTTTTTTATCATCGACTGATAAATATTGTCCTCAAACTAAAATAGAAATATTGATGCAATATTTTTTATCATCGGCTGATAAATATTGTCCTCAAAATAAAATAGAAATATTGATGGAATAACAGTAATAAATGCAAATTAACTTAACTATTTATAACATCATCATCATCGTCTAGAATCTTGCTATGCAAAAGTACAGATTTATTGACATTCCACATTGCATTTATTATTATCAAACATTATGATTATTCTGTCAAAATTTATATCTTTCCTTTCTATAACTTATTTAGTTAAAAACTTTTGATAAAAACCTTTTCGATAACATTTTATTACTAAGCAAACCAGTTTCCCTTCTTTCTGCGCTTACAACAATATTACCTGAAAATAAATAAGAAGTTTTAAAAGCAGAAAGAAATAATTATATTATAGCAACCATTGAAGCTTACCTTTTATAAATATGAAAGTGTAGGATTTTTTTCTCTCTACTATATTATTATTTCCTGAAAATAAGTAAGTATAAGTTTTAAATGAATAGACAGAATAATATTGAGGAATATTATATGCCTTTACCTGATAGTAGAATGCGCGTAAAATTCTCCTTGCCAGAAATTAGGTTATGTTATGTTTGATGTCTATAAAATATTTCACATAATATATACGGCAGATTTCTCAATGCTGTTAAACTCCTGATCAAATTAGAAAATCTTAGTGTAAAAAAGTTATTGAAGACATGCAAATCTTTTTGAAAATAATCTCGAAAATTCCAGCTTCACTTAACACTTCTCACTGTTGTTTATTTACAATTTATAACTCATAACACAATCTACACACATACGCACATTATCACTATTTTTTTAATTAAAACATAATTTGACTATTTACAATCGAATAAATAATACATTTCGTCAAACGACCAAATTGACGCTATCGTTTATGACGCCCATGAAATAAAGAACCACTTTGTTGTATTAATGCGCTTGTCATCGAATCTTCTGGAGACGATACATATCGTATTCGTCCGCGCCAAAAAATAGAAAACTCATAACTTTATTAAATTCAAGATATTTAATAAATTCGTAAAGAAATCACAATATATATTATTATATATTATTAAATTCGTCTTAGAAAGTTTTTCTTTCATACAACTAAACTTCGTATTGTAAACCGTCTGGAAAATAAGCTAGTCAGACTCCTGTAATTTAAGAAAAAAATCCAAATTCATATTGTCATAAATAAACCATATAAAGTATTATACATTGCTAGAATCGTCTCAAAATTTTTAATTTTTTTTCCATATATCACAACTCCGTATTTCAAACATTTTGGCCTATGGGCGAGTTGCAGTGCTAAAATTCAAGAAAAATTGAAAAATCAGAAAATAATTATATGAACACACATATTGAATTATATATCATTTTATTCGTAATTTTATTCCGCATCTTTCGTCTGAATAACCTTTTTACGTATCTGTAACCTTTTAGTTTGTAGCATTGAATATTCGTGAAAAATCACATGGTTAAATATTCAAAGGCTTATGTCTCGCGTATATTGCTTTCATATTGTGCGGGTCATTGGCCAAGCGGTAGCGTTGCTGGTTCTTAGCCTCGTAGTCTAAGGTTCGATCCCAGACAAGACTTTTGTTTTTTATTTTAAATATAAAAACAATAATTAAGATTTTTTTTTTTAATTTGGGCTAATTTTATTCAGAATGACAAAATTCGACAAAACATATAATTAGCAATGTGGATTTTCCCAAGAAAACAAACCTCTACTGTGGGAAACAATATTTATTATTAACATTGGAACAATATTTAATAGTCAATTATAAAAAATGTTGCTTCAATATTTATTTTTTATTTTGAGGACAATATTAGCTTACGATAAAAAAATTTGTACCCGATGATAAAATTTTTTGCATAAATATTTATTTTTCAATTTGACGATAATATTTTGTACCTGATGATAAAAAATGTTGCATCAATATTTCTATTTCAATTTGTGGACAATATTTGTCAGCTGATGTTAAAAAAATATTGCATCAATATTTATATTTCACTTTGAGAACAATATTTTTTAGCCTATGATAAAAATGTTGCATCAATATTCATATTTCACTTTGGGAACAATATTTTGTAGCCGATGATAAAAAAATATTGCATCAATATTTATATTTTAGTTTGAGGACAATATTTATCAGCCCATGATAAAAAAATATTGCATCAATATTTCTATTTTATTTTGAGGACAATATTTATCAGCCGATGATAAAAAATATTGCATCAATATTTCTATTTTAGTTTGAGGACAATATTTATCAGTCGATGATAAAAAAATATTGCATCAATATTTATTCCTCTATTTGAGGACAATATTTATTAGCCGATGATAAAATATATTGCATCAATATTTCTATTTTAGTTTGAGACCAATATTAGATAAGGCCATTTATAGAGATTATTGCCTCAATATCGGCTGACGTTGGCCTGGTCGATTAGTTGACATCATCACAGAACCGACGTTCGCCGATATTTTTGCAATATAGGTAATCACGGCCACAGAAAACCGATATTGATAATATATTGTACCGATATTAATTTCTACATGGGTATATATATATATATATATATATATATATATATATATATATATATACCCATGTAGAAATTAATATCGGTACAATATATTATCAATATCGGTTTTCTGTGGCCGTGATTACCTATATTGCAAAAATATCGGCGAACGTCGGTTCTGTGATGATGTCAACTAATCGACCAGGCCAACGTCAGCCGATATTGAGGCAATAATCTCTATAAATGGCCTTATCTAATATTGGTCTCAAACTAAAATAGAAATATTGATGCAATATATTTTATCATCGGCTAATAAATATTGTCCTCAAATAGAGGAATAAATATTGATGCAATATTTTTTTATCATCGACTGATAAATATTGTCCTCAAACTAAAATAGAAATATTGATGCAATATTTTTTATCATCGGCTGATAAATATTGTCCTCAAAATAAAATAGAAATATTGATGCAATATTTTTTTATCATGGGCTGATAAATATTGTCCTCAAACTAAAATATAAATATTGATGCAATATTTTTTTATCATCGGCTACAAAATATTGTTCCCAAAGTGAAATATGAATATTGATGCAACATTTTTATCATAGGCTAAAAAATATTGTTCTCAAAGTGAAATATAAATATTGATGCAATATTTTTTTAACATCAGCTGACAAATATTGTCCACAAATTGAAATAGAAATATTGATGCAACATTTTTTATCATCAGGTACAAAATATTATCGTCAAATTGAAAAATAAATATTTATGCAAAAAATTTTATCATCGGGTACAAATTTTTTTATCGTAAGCTAATATTGTCCTCAAAATAAAAAATAAATATTGAAGCAACATTTTTTATAATTGACTATTAAATATTGTTCCAATGTTAATAATAAATATTGTTTCCCACAGTAGAGGTTTGTTTTCTTGGGAAAATCCACATTGCTAATTATATGTTTTGTCGAATTTTGTCATTCTGAATAAAATTAGCCCAAATTAAAAAAAAAAAATCTTAATTATTGTTTTTATATTTAAAATAAAAAACAAAAGTCTTGTCTGGGATCGAACCTTAGACTACGAGGCTAAGAACCAGCAACGCTACCGCTTGGCCAATGACCCGCACAATATGAAAGCAATATACGCGAGACATAAGCCTTTGAATATTTAACCATGTGATTTTTCACGAATATTCAATGCTACAAACTAAAAGGTTACAGATACGTAAAAAGGTTATTCTGACGAAAGATGCGGAATAAAATTACGAATAAAATGATATATAATTCAATATGTGTGTTCATATAATTATTTTCTGATTTTTCAATTTTTCTTGAATTTTAGCACTGCAACTCGCCCATAGGCCAAAATGTTTGAAATACGGAGTTGTGATATATGGAAAAAAAATTAAAAATTTTGAGACGATTCTAGCAATGTATAATACTTTATATGGTTTATTTATGACAATATGAATTTGGATTTTTTTCTTAAATTACAGGAGTCTGACTAGCTTATTTTCCAGACGGTTTACAATACGAAGTTTAGTTGTATGAAAGAAAAACTTTCTAAGACGAATTTAATAATATATAATAATATATATTGTGATTTCTTTACGAATTTATTAAATATCTTGAATTTAATAAAGTTATGAGTTTTCTATTTTTTGGCGCGGACGAATACGATATGTATCGTCTCCAGAAGATTCGATGACAAGCGCATTAATACAACAAAGTGGTTCTTTATTTCATGGGCGTCATAAACGATAGCGTCAATTTGGTCGTTTGACGAAATGTATTATTTATTCGATTGTAAATAGTCAAATTATGTTTTAATTAAAAAAATAGTGATAATGTGCGTATGTGTGTAGATTGTGTTATGAGTTATAAATTGTAAATAAACAACAGTGAGAAGTGTTAAGTGAAGCTGGAATTTTCGAGATTATTTTCAAAAAGATTTGCATGTCTTCAATAACTTTTTTACACTAAGATTTTCTAATTTGATCAGGAGTTTAACAGCATTGA
Organism: Ctenocephalides felis; assembly: GCF_003426905.1. Lineage (NCBI taxonomy): Eukaryota > Metazoa > Arthropoda > Insecta > Siphonaptera > Pulicidae > Ctenocephalides > Ctenocephalides felis. The sequence continues at coordinate 58,591,872 of NW_020537646.1, read as the reverse complement.
GAAATCTGCCGTATATATTATGTGAAATATTTTATAGACATCAAACATAACATAACCTAATTTCTGGCAAGGAGAATTTTACGCGCATTCTACTATCAGGTAAAGGCATATAATATTCCTCAATATTATTCTGTCTATTCATTTAAAACTTATACTTACTTATTTTCAGGAAATAATAATATAGTAGAGAGAAAAAAATCCTACACTTTCATATTTATAAAAGGTAAGCTTCAATGGTTGCTATAATATAATTATTTCTTTCTGCTTTTAAAACTTCTTATTTATTTTCAGGTAATATTGTTGTAAGCGCAGAAAGAAGGGAAACTGGTTTGCTTAGTAATAAAATGTTATCGAAAAGGTTTTTATCAAAAGTTTTTAACTAAATAAGTTATAGAAAGGAAAGATATAAATTTTGACAGAATAATCATAATGTTTGATAATAATAAATGCAATGTGGAATGTCAATAAATCTGTACTTTTGCATAGCAAGATTCTAGACGATGATGATGATGTTATAAATAGTTAAGTTAATTTGCATTTATTACTGTTATTCCATTATAATTTACTTGATATATATCAAATGTGAGGTAGGTTTCCCAATGACTGTTCTAGACGATGAAATAAATATTTCATAATGGATAATAAATATATTAACAACAAATAAAATATGTTCAGATGCTGTGAAATGTTTTATCGAGTGATGATGTTATAAATAGTTAAGTTAATTTGCATTTATTACTGTTATTTCATTATAATTTACTTGATATATATCAAATGTAAGGTAGGTTTCCCAATGACTGTTCTAGACGATGAAATAAATATTTCATAATGGATAATAAATATATTAACAACAAATAAAATATGTTCAGATGCTGTGAAATGTTTTATCGAGTGATGATGTTATAAATAGTTAAGTTAATTTGCATTTATTACTGTTATTCCATTATAATTTACTTGATATATATCAAATGTAAGGTAGGTTTCCCAATGACTGTTCTAGACGATGAAATAAATATTTCATAATGGATAATAAATATATTAACAACAAATAAAATATGTTCAGATGCTGTGAAATGTTTTATCGAGTGATGATGTTATAAATAGTTAAGTTAATTTGCATTTATTACTGTTATTCCATTATAATTTACTTGATATATATCAAATGTAAGGTAGGTTTCCCAATGACTGTTCTAGACAATTAAATAAATATTTCATAATGGATAATAAATATATTAACAACAAATAAAATATGTTCAGATGCTGTGAAATGTTTTATCGAGTGATGATGTTATAAATAGTTAAGTTAATTTGCATTTATTACTGTTATTCCATTATAATTTACTTGATATATATCAAATGTAAGGTAGGTTTCCCAATGACTGTTCTAGACGATTAAATAAATATTTCATAATGGATAATAAATATATTAACAACAAATAAAATATGTTCAGATGCTGTGAAATGTTTTATCGAGTGATGATGTTATAAATAGGAAAGTTTATATGCTTTTGTTATTGTTATAAAAAAAATTTACTTGATATGTATTAATAAATATCTTTAAAAAAAATAATCAATATTTATGACACTTTTGTGTTTTATAAATAATAATATTTTTAATGCAGTTATATATTTGTATCATTGTTTATATTTAATAAATGAATTTCCACAAAAACATTCTTAATAAATTTATGTATATGTTCATTTCAGAAATAAATAAATAAATAAATAAATTTCAGGTGTTTTATTGTTAAATAAATGATATTGATTTATGCGTTATATTATTTCAACTTCAAATCTTCAAATATTTGTGTAATATTTCAACATCATTTATAAGTTTCAGAATAATTCAATAATTAATAATTCTAAATGTTTACCAGCTCTCTGTCTAATTGTATATTACCTTACCAACATTCAACAATTTGTAGGCAACATTGGTTCCAAATTTCCAAATACAGACCAATATAGACCAATGTTGGTTTACCTATATGGCCTCAATATAAAAAATGTTCAATTTTTATGACCAGCCGATATTGGTTTCAAATTTGACCAATGTAGATTGTATATTGCTTGTAGATTCAGACCATATTAATTTCTACATTGGTATATATATATATATATATATATATATATATATATATATATATATATAGGATTATATTCGTGCTTAGGATAACAAAGCCAATCAAACACAATTGAGTTTTTCTGTCAGAAAAAACATATTTTATGTTAGTTTTACATTAGACATAGGTTTAAATACAAAACCTTACATACCTGTCAGAAAAGAAACGACATTTAATGTTAATAATTACAATGTCAGTTCCTAAACACATTTACACCAATATCTACTATTTTAAAGATTATTTTACTTTTAGGAAATTTTATTAATTGCGCCCTGACGTATTTTAGGTTTTCACTTGTTTATGACAATTATAACGCGCAAAATTCAAACTAAAGAAAATTAGGTATTTTTCTTTACATATATATATATTCAATAGATAAGTCTTAGTAAGTTAGTGTGTTTAAGTGTTGTGAAGTCGCAAAATCTACAAAAATTCTCAAAAAAATCGAGTGTTTTAACAAAAAGTATTAGTGATATGATATATAAATTATTACAGAATAAACCTGACGATGGAACGTACCTAGTTCCGAAACGTCGTGATTAAACATCTTCAAAAAACAAATTGTTTTTTATTATTGGATTTACTGTTCGAAAAAGAAATAATCATATATATATATATATATATATATATATATATATATATATATTTCAAAGTAACTAGCAGCCCATTCGTCGAAATAATTTGAAAATTTTAATAACTAATATAAACACCAATATAGATTAATTATAACATAGAGAAACATACACACCACAGGACAAAAACACTCAACAAAAATTTATTTTAAAAATTAAACTTAATAACATATTAGAGAAAAACATTTTTTTAGAAAAAATTATGAATAACTAAAAGATTTGAAAACTAATTTGACTAAAAGTTATGAAATGTAACATTGTGAAGCAAGTAACACGCCCATACCGAGCACCATACTCGACTGAATTATTTCAATAGGCGTATTGATAGGAATGGGAGGGGACGTATCAAGGACAAATGCACGAAACACGAAACGCATCGAAAACGAGTGGTTGAACTGGATTTGATCAAAAGGAAAATGCAAAACATGTAAAAGTTTGAACAAGAAAAAACAAAATTGTAAAAAATAATATAAAGGAGATAGCAAATTATTTTTTTGTTTTTTTAATAAAATCAATAGCAAGCTGGTAACTATCATGTAAAAGGTGGGATGAATTGCGTTTATTAACACAAGAGGAATTTAATGAAATAAAAAAGGATTCAGCAAATTTTCTAAGGTCACTATTTTTTTCGATATAAAGAATAACAGGATGTGAAGTGTTAAAAGTGTGATTGAAATTGAGCATATGATCTGAAAACATCGTTTTGAATTGGTTTGAATTTTTTGAATTATAAATATGTTGATTAACTCTTTTATAAATATACTGGGAACTTTCCCCAATATAACACATATTGCAATCATTGCAATCCAACCTGCAAACAGAATCGGTGACCCTATCAGACGCGGTTCCAGACTTAAGAACCGAAAAGAGGCAAATAAAAGTATTATAAAAACTAAAAACTAAACGGAATCCTTCTGAAGAAAATAACTTTTTTAAAAAATACGAAAAATTGCTTAAAAAAGGTAAACAGATAGTTCCTTTGTATTGGGCGGAAGAGGAAGCTATTGAATTTGAACAAGAAGGTGAAAATGAATTATTAAAATTCGTTTGTAAATAATTTAATATATTATTAATGATGTTGTTGACCTAGTGCAAAGGGTAACTATTGTCTTTGAGAACAGAACGAATAAGGGTCAAATTTTTTTCCCAAAACATACTGTTACGTAGTAAAATAGCTCTGTCTAATAGTCTAATAAAAGAGATAATGACAGAAATTTTAATAGAACGCGAATGAAAAGACAAATAATTTAAATATCTTCCTGACCACGTTGGTTTCTGATACCAATCAGTCAGGACAAAATTGTTCACTTTATTTTTAGTAATTTTTAGGTCTAAAAAACTAATAGAGTCATCCGACTCAATCTCACAGGTAAACTGCAAATGTTTATTAAAAGAATTAAAAGATTCTAATGTGTCTACAATCTGAGAATCGTAAAGGTACAAAAGAACGTCATCAACATATCTATAATAAAGATGAGGTGGAACAGAAAGATTAGATAAAACAAAATTTTCTAAAATTTGTAGTGTTAAATCAGCCACAGGGGGGCTAATACTAGACCCCATGGGTAAACCAAAAATCTGCGAATAAAATTGATCATCAAAACAAAAGTAAGTGTTAACAAAAATGAAATTTAAAATCGAAACCAAGTCAATCGAAGTGTGCGGTTGGATATCATTCCAACGGGCAGAAACAGCTTCTAAAGCCAAATCCCAAGGAATATTCGTGAAAAGGGAAATGACATTAAAACTAACAAAGGAAGAATTGGAAGGAATTGTAAAATTATTTAAATTTTTTACTAAATCAAAAGAATTGGAAACATTAAATTTAGATAAAACAGAAACCTTAGAGAGAATGGAGCTGATATGTTTGGAGAGTTTACTTAAGGGAGAATTCAAGTCGGAAACTATAGGTCTGAGAGGTAAATTAGGTTTGTGAACTTTAGGAAGACAATACAACTTGGGAAAACTGGGATGAAAGACTTTTAAAGAAAAACCTAATGATTTGGAGATTTGTTTTTTTGTGATTAAATTGCCAATGAGTTTGTGCGTTTGTCTGTTTAAATGATCGGTGGGGTCGTTAGTTAAAGGTTTATAAAAAGGTTCGTTGTTTAATAAATCGTAAGTTTTTGAAAAATAATCCGACCTATCCAAGACCACAGTAAGGTTGCCCTTATCAGCTCTGGTAACTAAGATATCTGGATTATCCCTCAAAAACTTTTTGCAAAATTTTAAATCTCTAACAATTTCTAACTGTAAAGGAAGGGAACTAAATTTTGAATTATTATTTTTGATGAAGGATAAAAGTTTGTTACAACACAAGGATCTAAATTTTGTTTCTTTATCTGGGTTGTTCAATTTTTTTAAACCAAACTCCAAATTACTAGTACCTTTATAAAATTAAAATTTGATTTGAGAGGCGGAAGGCAAAATTTAGGACCAAGGGCAAAAATGTACTTCAAGTTTGAGGGGATAGGAGTGTTAGAATAGTTTTTGAGCTATTTATCTATCCAATTTTCACTTATCAACGGTACATTAGATTTATTAAAATTATCCAAAAGCTTATCAAATTTTTTCATGTGAGCCAATTTTAATTTTGTAGAAATTCTGTCATATTTTAAATTCCTAAATTCTAGAAAATTTTCTAAAATAAGAGGTTCTAAAATAGAGGTTAAAACATTTTTTAAATTTTCAATTTTAGATTTGATAGAAGAAATGTAGAAAAAACTATTTTTTATTTCAAGTGACATAGCTTCAAAACTAATGTTACATAACTTTTTGTTAAAGGAAGGAGATGTTAAATAATTAAACTTAAAAAGTATTGATTTAGTGTCAAAAAACTTAGGAATCAATTTGTATTTTCGGCAACGTAAAAAAAAAATTTGTTTAATGATAGCTTTGATCAATTTTAAATTTAAAGAAGAAAATGTGGAGAGTTTTACCCTGGTGTGGTATCCATAATGTAACTAAACAAAGTTAAAGAAGGACAGCTGATCAGTAGATGGAGCAGGAACAGCAGGCCCAGAGTAATTTTGAACCGAAGGCGGAGAAAGATGATCTTGAACAAAATTCCGTGGATGAAAGCCGAAAGGGTGAATCGGAAATCCATACCGATACGAAGAACCATAATGATGAACAGGAAAAAACTGAGGTCCAAAAAACGGAGGTGGGTGTAAGTGTAAAAAATGATTCTTTGAAGGCCTAGGAAACGTATCTTGATAGTTTTTTCGACGTTGAAACATATTTCAAAGTAACTAGCAGCCCATTCGTCAAAATAGAAAAGGTATAAAGTATAAAAACTTTTATTTATACGTTTCGACACAAGATGGGTGTCATCATTCAGCAACTACAACAATTTGAAAATTTTATTAAATAATATAAACACCAATATAGATTAATTATAACATAGAGAAACATTATACACACCACAGGACAAAAACACTCAACAAAAATTTATTTTAAAAATTAAACTTAATAACATATTAGAGAAAAACATTTATTTAGAAAAAATTATGAATAACTAAAAGATTTGAAAACTAATTTGACTAAAAGTTATGAAATGTAACATTGTGAAGCAAGTAACACGCCCATACCGAGCACCGTACTCGACTGAATTATTTCAATAGGCGTATTGATAGGATATATATATATATATATATATATATATATATATATATATATATATATATTAGGGCGGGTCGATTTAAAAGTCGCTTAATACTAAGGATCAAAACAAGATACTTTGCTGAAGAAACAATACCTCTTAAATGAATTCTGATGTCCCGTGCATTGACCCAAAGATAGGGTTTGAATTTTAAAAAATTCCGTTGGGCTAACATTTAGAGTGCAAAAAATCATCGTTCTTGGTATTTTACTGAGCAAAAAATGTTTTTTTAAACATTTTTTTCAGATATTAATTCAAACACAAACAAAAAACTTTTTTACAAAAAAAAAAATTAAATTCTTCTTTGTTTCGATGTTTCCAATGCATTTTGTCTCTGACCTTCTATGCTAGCTATAGGCTGTTACGGAGACGATATTATTGAGGCGTGAAAAATTTTTCAGACTTGAAACTAAAAAAAACTTCAAACAATAGTTTATGAATTTTACATAGTTTTATTAACATATCTTATGATTAAATAAATTTTATAATAAAAATAAATCGCAGATTTTTGTCATGTTGAAGTACCCAGAATGATGCAACTTTTGTATAGGAGACCTCCATGGGCATGGGTAGATTGGCCTTCCAAAGTTACTGGGGATCGGTTATACATTTGGACATTATTGAGGCGCTCTAAATGAGCCAAAACAGGATTTTTTAAAAATTGACCCAATCTTTGGGTGAATGCACGGGACATCAGAATTCATTTCAGAGATATGGTTTCTTCGGCAAGGTATCTTATTTTGGTCGCTAGTATACAAAAATCATATGTGCATATATATATATATATATATATATATATATATTATAATTTTCACAATAACTTGTTCCTTATACACGAATAAATTATTATTTGTACATTTTTTCAAATTTTTCTCTCTTTGTTCGCATACTTTTTACATTTTATAAGGTCACCTATGTTTATTTTCTCTATTATATCATTTTCTTTCAATATGCTTTCAGTCATTGATTGAAATTTGATTCCACAAACTATATTTTTTATGTTTCCACTTTGTAACTTCGCCGCCCGTTTTATGGTTTGGTGTTTCTAATGCTCCTAGTAATAATGTAATATTTTCTAAACAAATTCCAAACGAATAACATGTCTCGATGAAATGAGCTTTTTAATTTTTTTTATTTATTTTATTTGTATTTTTTAATTTAATATTTTGTAAAAAAAATATTGTCTTATAACTTGTGTCGTTTCAATTAGCGTACCATATTTAAGTGTTATTTTTGTTTTCTTTTAATTATCTATATGAAAAGGATTACATATTATTTATTTTAAGTTTTGTTGCTTACCTTTATAAACCTTAACACTGTCCTAATGCAATTATGATGCCTGCCAGCCTCTGTGACCACTCACAACCATTTTCGCCAAATTGTGTTATGGTAACTAAACCGGTATAAAGTTAAGGGCAAAATTTCAGGTAGGTTCAGAATTTATTCAATTTGCAGACAACTACAAGTGGGACTGGATGGCCATTTATTTGAAAAATACGAAGATATATCTCGTGTACCAAAAGGATCATACTTGGAATCAATATTATTCAATTATTATAATTGACCTAGACACTGACTTTAATTCAGATTACTTCAATATGCAGATAACTAAAAACCTACAAATCCATAAATTGTGACCATGATAGAAAATCTTTTCAACAAGATATCGCCCAATTAAATAACTAGTGTATAACTAATATAAACTTAGTTCAACTTAAGTATGTGCGGGCGTGTGTACGTGTGTATGTGTAGGTACCCGTATGTGTGTGTGTGTTTAAGTATACACCAACATAAGCATAAATAACATAGGACTACATTATTATGTTACATTATATCATATTACACAATATCTAACTGTATATAGCCAATTGACGTCAAATAAATAAATTATTATAAATTGTATAAACACATTTTTGCAAAGATTACAACGTACTCAATCTTGATCTGCTATCTCGTCATACATATTAATCAGCAGAAATCAAATAACAATTAGTTCAATTTATGTCTTTTAAAATTCTATTTTTTAACTCAGTTTACTTTTTTGTCATGGTAAAGCTTCAGTTAGTCCTTTTAAACCTACACATATGCAGGCTTTTTTAGTGGTCATATGAGAAAATGTATTGAATCTAACTTACAAATAACAATACATTTGAAATTACAAATTATTAACGTATACTAAAATATTATATTGACGTCTTGTGACCTATACAAAAGTACTTACAACCGAAAAAAATCTTACTGCGAAAGAAAATACTTTTATTATGGATTTTCAAACATTGCTGTTCATCTCCTGATGACGACGTCGAAAAAATAAAGGTTATGTCTGGTTATACATCTTCTGCCTTCTTCTTTCAAATATTGTTATTTATTATAATTTTCTACTTGTTAACTTCCCGTAGGTTAAGTTATTGTAATCGTCCAAAAATCGAAAATGAAAATAATTGTATATCTGCTCGTTAGTTATACGGAGCAAAGAGTGCAGCAAACTGAAATGAAATTGTTGATAGAACTGAGCATCCGAATTGAATGATCTTACTTTTAGCTATAGCGAGAAGTGGTGATTAGATTTTGGCACAGGCAGGTCTAACCGTTTTGGAGATACAAAACTAAATGTGTAAAAAATAACAATTTTTCATAGAACTAAGCATTCGATTTGGATGATTCAAACAACTTTCCGCGTGTGTTAACGAATCATTTGCTGTTGGGAAAGAAATTTTTCTCATTTTTTTTTTCAAAAATACTTTTTTTTAATACCAAAAATAATTCATTTTTTAAGCTCACTTATATACCACAAATGAATAATTTTAACTTTGCAATTCAGTTTATTTAATTTTATAACTATTGATAAAGTTTTGGTTACTTTTCTGTAAACATTTATAAACGTTGTCAAGATTCATAATAATCTATTTGAGAACATTTGATATTCTTCAAATGTTACATTACGGTACGGAAATCTAACATGTATTACGAATAGTATAATTTTCAAATTATAGTCGTAATATTATATTATAAGTTATGAATTGATAATGAATTTGACACGCATACATTTCAATTAAAAAAAATAAAATGAAATTAGCCAATTTGCTACGACTTGGAAGTCGATCAGGTAATTTTTAATTTAATAATATCAATAATTGCGATTGAAATCGCGTTAATTGAACGTTGACTAATTTTCAATATCTACACAACTTTGGATAATTTGCATCCGCATAAAGCGGCCACACAGTGATTAATGGTTAAAAAAATATTCGTTTTTGATTGATTTAGTATTTATAATGTACACTTCACATTGGTATTTAGTAAAAGCAAATAAAAAATAAACTTTTCATTGTTTTAATGCTAAATTTTTAGTTTGGTATCAACATATTACCAAAACAATAATATGTTTTAGAAGTTTGTCTGTAATTTCAATATTTTGTTAAAATTACCTGTATGGCTCCCATTCGGTGATCATCGCTGTCTCGTCTTGTCAGTGTGGGAGTGCCATGTTATTGCAAGATGCCATAATAATGACATCTGGTGCTGACCGCGTTGCTTCGCGAAGGTGGGTGTCAGGTCGGTGGGAATGCTGCTGTAGACCATTGTTTATTGCAGAAGTACCAACTGACATTTTTGTCATTTCTATGACTGCCTCAGCAGTATATCGATTCAGTACTTCTCTTTGTTCCTTGTGCTTATCTTTACACCTAATTGTCAAAGCACAATGTTTATGAATTTCTTTCTGGTATCTACTAAACTTAAAATAGAATAAAGTTATATGAAGAGACAGTTATTTTTAACTTCTCATAGGGATAATTATTGAAATTGTCAAAAAATCAAAATAGAAAATTTATTAACACTTTGCCATACCTTAGAATAAATGGATGTGTGTGTGTTTTGATTGTCCGTTTGGCAAAGGTGGGTCTATTTCGGAGATACGTAGCTAAATGTGCAAAAAATTGCAGTTTTTGAGATAAAACAAAAACTTTCAGCTTGTGTTAACGAAGCAATTGCTTTTGGGCATTTTTGAATTGAAATGAATTGAATTGAAAAATTTTAACTCTGAAATTTATTTTATACAATTCTTATAAATATTAGACAATTTTAAATCCGCATGTTTAAGTTATGTTTATTTACTTTTTTTATATATATATATATATATATATATATATATATATATACTAGCTGACCCGGCAAACGTTTGCTGAGTTAGGTATATTCTAAACAATTTCTAGAGAATCAAAAAAATGAATACTTTTAGTGTATACATAAATTTAGTGTGTACATAGTATAATTCATCCAAGTCTTTTTCGATCTTTCGCCTTATTAATTACGTTTCAAGTTTTTAAGATTCTTTTTGGATTCTGGAATTTGTGTATAATTGTAAATAATACTTCTAATACTACTGAGCTTATTCAAAAATTTTCAAATTTTTGCCAAGAGAGATAGAAAGTAAATTAAGTATTTCTTCTTTGACCTGCTTTTTGAAAAGTTTCAAGTAACATTCGATGTATTAAAATATATTTAATGAATAGTATATATGTAGAGCAGTGCGAAACACAAAGGTCAAATTTGACTTGAAGCAAATATTAATTATATTATAAAAATCAAACCAATTATATCACAACAAGTAACACATTTCAAACAAACTACGTTCAGTAAAACAGCCAGCTACTTCATCATTGTAGAAATGTGCTTTTCTGATGTCTTTCAATAATTTGTTATCTAGATCTTTTAAACCTATATATCGTAAACAGGTTTAATGTCTTATTTTAATTTTAAAGGTATTTTACAAAATAATTTTATTTTTAACTAATGCTAAAAAACTACCAACAGAACAAAATACTTTTATTGTGGATTTTCAAAGATTACCGTTTATCCTCCCCATTTCAAAGATTACCGTTTTCAAATCAAGATTATACACCTGTTTTCCTCAACTTTCAAATATTTTTAAACAATGCTTAACTTTACCGATTTTTGACACATAGGTGGTGGACCTTTTTAATCCCGGACCTTCATATATTACTATCTATTCTTCGATAAATTCTGGGCAATTATAACTGGGAAAATGTTATTCGACAAAATGTCCATTTGATCGATACGAAATTTAGGTTCTGAATTTAAATAACATAAATAAAAAATAATATAACCTAGAAAATGTTTTATAAATACCAATGAGTATATAATTATACAAATGAGATTTTTCAGAGCACATATTTTTGAGAAAAATATGCCAAAAAGTTCATTTTCATATTAACATTTCAAAAAAGTTGATATTTTGAGTCTCTAGTAACATTTGCGGCCCGTTTACTAACGTTTTTGTATATAAATAAAACTACAAACAAAACTACTTACTAGAATTTAATCATTATTAAATAATATTCACGTAAAACATCCTATTAAACGTAATTCAACATAATCTGCCTAAAAAGGTTTGACATTTCACGTATTAGCCACCGTTCATTGTTTTATTTAAATTACGCTTCAACAAAAATTTTCAAATTAAAAATGTAAAGTTTTTACGCGATTTTGAAATATTATCTCACCTTTCCGACCTTCTCCGGATTGGCACGAATTTTTCAAGACTAAGCCTGGACAAATCGGTTTAGCCGTTTACGAGTTTTACCGAATCATTTGATCGAGAGCTCCATTTTTATATATAAGACTAGCTGACCCGGCAAACGTTGTTTTGCTAAGTAAGGTACATTCTAAACAATTTCTAGAGAATCAAAAATATTAATACTTTAAGTGTATAAGGATGTGTTGTTTGAATGCTATATACAATGAAGTATTATAAAAACAATAAACCCCATTAATTTGTCTATATTTTGTCAATACAATCAAACTGGAAGATTTATACACTTTCTATAGGAAACATAGTATAATCCATCCAAGTCTTTTTTGGTCTTTCTACTAATTGATTACATTTCACGTTTTTCACATTCTTTTTGGATTCTGGATTTTGTGTATAATTGTTAATAATACTACTGAGTTTATACAAAATTTTCAAATTTTTGTGAGGAGAGATAAAAAATAATTTAAGTATGTATAACCCCGGAGCTTCATATATTACTATCTATTCTTCGATAAATTCTGGGAAATTATAACTGGGAAAATGTTATTTAACAAAATGTCCATCTGATCGATATCAAATTTAGGTTCTGAATTTAAATAACATAAATAAAAAAAAATTTAACCAAGAAAATGAGTATATATATATATATATTATATATATATATATATATATATATATATATATACAAATGAAATCTTTCAGAGCACCATGTTTGAGAAAAATATGCCAAAAAGTGCAGTTTCATGTTAACATTTCAAAAAAAGTTGATATTTTGAGTCTCATTTTTTAAATAATTTAGTCGTGTTTTTCCTTACTTTACATTGTATCACAATACAAAAAAAAAATTGCTCATTCAAAAAATTATTTTTAGAAGTTCCATTGTGTCGAAAATTCATATAGTGCAGTAAACGGACATGATTTTCGTTAAAATACATGATTTTCGTTAAAATGTATATTTTAGGAGATATTTGCAAAAAAAACGAAGAAAAACACCAAAAATATATGAATCTTTAGTGGCCAGTAACTTGAAAAGTATTAGTTTTTTTGAAAAACTATAGAAGACATTTTTTTCTTATAATTAGTTCTTCTATCGATTTCCGACGTTATTTTAAAAAAATGTAATTACACAATTGAGAGAGGGTGTCATCCCCCCGGGGGGTGATGGCGCAATCCGAATTGTTTTCACTTTTGAACTTGAGGGTTAGATGAACCTAATTCCAAAATTTCATTCAATTCGGAGCACAGTAAAAAAATTCAGAGTTTATGCCCTTTTTTCCTCTCCGTTTACTGCACTAATATGTTTGGCATTGGATACGGAATATTTACTCAAGTCAATATAGCGTTTTGCGTCTGATTTTTTTTTACTGTGCTCCAATTTGTATGAATTTTAGGAATTAGGTTCATCTTATTCTCAAGTTCAAGAGTGAAAATAACTCCTATGCCACTTACCGGGGGGATGACATTGTTTCTCAGTAGTGTAATTTAATTTTTTTTTCAACATAACGTTAGATATTGATAACAGAACTAATTCGTGGTAAATTACATCGTGTCTTAAGACAAATTGCTTTAACTTTCCTTACCGTAACGAAATGTACGAGTAATATTAAATGTTTCCAAATATATTATTATAAATATTGTAACATTTTCTAATCTTTATAAGAATTATATAAACTGAATTACGAAGTTAAAATTATTTAATTAAAGTATACAAATGAGCTTTAGAAATTTAGCAAAAATTAAAATTAAAATATAAATTAATTTCGATATACAAAAAATAAAAAAATAAGAAATCGAAAATAAATTGAATAATTTTTATTTAGAAAAGCAATTATTTTGTCAAAACAAGCAAAAAGTTATTTGAATCATTCAAATCGGATGCTTAGTTCTTTTGAAAACTGCCATTTTTTGCCCAATTTGCTTGGTATCTCCGAAACGGCTGGACCTGCCTTTGCCAAAAACAAAAACACAACTTCCCCCAGTCATTGCAAATTTAATGTTTTTGGATCAATCAAATCGGATACTCCGTTCTCTCAAAACCTCTATTTCTATTTTCTGCACTTTTTGCTCCGTGTCTCCGTAACGACTAGACCTGCCTTTACTAATCAGCACATCTCGCTGTCAATAGGAATCGAATGTTTTTCGAACCATTCAAATCGGTTGATCCGCGCCACCGAAAACGTGAACGAAAAAATGCGAACAAAGAAAACACCCACACATCAATTTTTTCTGAGGTATTCCAAAATGTTCAGACACTTTCAAAATGTAAAAATATGCAAATATTTTCATTTTCGATTTCCAGCCCATTACTTTAACTACCCTACGGGTACAAACAAAAATTATGTAATGAACAAAATTATATAAATTATGATCTTAATACATCGATGTTGTATAATGTGTCTTAGGAACAATATTAAACTAGATAAGAAAAAGGGTTTTTTGTTTCGTCCAAGATCTAATTGTTGTATTTGAAGCCATTTAGCGGCGAGGTGTTATACTTTATATATTCTATGGAGTTTTATAGTGCGCAGAATAAACTATAAAATGTGTCACTATAAAATGTGTACTGTTAAGGGTCTGTTTTCTTTTTTAATTTAAATCAAATAGTTTTATGAGTGTCATTTCAAACAAAATTAAAATGAATCGTATTTCATCTAGAATTAACTTGGTTCAACAAATTACAAAATATCATGCAAATAAGTAATAATGTATATCAAATTATATTGAGAAAAATATAATTTAGATATTATTATTACTGAAAATAATTAATATATAGTACGGGATATAAATAATATATAAAAATTATGGGCAACATTTTTGAAGCAATTATTTTGAGTGAAAAAACCCAAAGTGAAATCGTACCTTTACCGCGGATACTATATATTAATTCTTTCTGAATTTGTTATACAGTTTAAAATATATATATATATATATATATATATACTAGCATACCCAGCCTTGCGTTGCAACGGCCCTTATTAAAATCCATCTGATTGAAATTTGAATCCGTTTGACAACCAAATTTCAAACCTTTTGTTATAAAAAATTCATATCAATCCAAAAATAAATATCTGATCTATTATGTTTTGAGGACGTGTTAGTATCCGAATTAATATGTTGAGCAAACCAAATAAATATAAATTATAAATTTATTCATCTAATACTTTCCATAGATATTGATGATTGACATTTCACTTTTTTTTAGCTTACAACTATCAAAATTTATTTAAATTTATAAACATTATATATTTCTATTATTTTGAATGTATCATTTTGCCTAATTTGGATATAACTGTTGTATATATTATAATATATCTGTTCCTTTTTCAATTAGTAAAAATAATATATTTTTAGAATTGTCATTTTTTTTTTCAAAAATCATAAATCGTTTTTTCTCGAAGTTTCCATAAATATTGACATTTGTCATTTTAGTGTTTTGTTTTTTTTAGTAAATTTCTGTCAAAATTTATGAAGATTTATAAAAAAATATAAAACTAAATAATCTTGGTCGAAATTTAATATAATATGATATAATATGATATAATATATTTTCCAATAATGTTTTGTATCTACAATATTGCCTATAACAAAACTTGGAATAATTAATATATTTGTTTCTTATTGAAGTCGTTAAAAATTCAATTTTTCTGAACTGTCAAAAATTTGTTTATTATTAATGTTAAATTTAATATGCCGTTTTTTTATTGCAATCTATAATATTTATTTGTATCTATAATTTGTTAGGCAATATTGCCTCTAACATAACTTGGAATAATTAATTTATTTGCTTCTTATTGAAGTAAGTCGTTAAACATTTTTTTTGTGAAAAGTCAAAATTTTGTTTATGATTAATTTTAAATTCAATATGCCGCTTTTTTATTGTGATCTCTTATCTATAATGTTTTGATGAAATTTTGGTTTCCGACATAATTTGGTAAGCTAATCAAATAACTATAAATTGTAAATCTATTTATATAATTATTTGCATAAATATTGACAAATGACATTTAATTTTTTTTTTATGTCAGCATTTATTTAAATTTTTAAGCATTGATTTTTAATTAGATTTAAAACTATAAACAGTGATTTTGAATATAGCATTTCATCAAATTTGGATATAAATGTTGGATATTTCTATATATGTACATGTTTTTGAATTTTATTTTTTGAAATGTCAATTTTTTTTTTCAAAAATTATTTATCGAAATTTCCTTAAATTTTGACATTTGTTATTTTAGTGTTTTGTTTTTTTTTGGTCATTTTCTGTCAAAATTTTTAGAAATGTATAAAAATTATATATTTATATTTCAAATTTACTTTTCAAAATTTCCTATAACCTAAGTTGGATATATATGCACACGATGAGCCAATAAAATTTAAAAGCGGTTCAGTAGTTTGGGCGTCCATCGCGAACCAACATCGTGACACGAGATTTATATATATATATATATATATATATATATATATATAGATATATTTCATTACAGTTTAAAATATATATATATATATATATATATATATATATATATATATATATGATTTAGTTGTTATTTTTGATGTTGCGATATATGAATACATCAAAGAATAAAAAGCAAAGATTTACAAATTAATCTTTAATTCCAAACGTTTCGACATTTAATTTAATGTCATCATCAGTGGATCTAAAAACAGTATAAAGATTAGTATAGCTAGGTAATTATAAGATATGTGGATTGGTAAAGATACTACAAATATAAGAGCAAAATTAACTTTAATTAAAATAAAATTATATTATATATATGGCAGAATGAACACGGCCACATGACACATGTCAGTTGATTAACGCCAATCGAATATCACATCTAGCATGCTATAGCTAGCAAATTGTTTTTATACGATGGAAAAATAAAGTCTCCTTTTAAATGATCGATAAATTGTCGGGATCAAAATTGATATTAGATGTTATGTAATATCAGTTCCTTTATTAATTGAGATATCAATAAACACACATTTTCGAGTCTACATCAAGTAATTGCGGTTTCATTTCAAGATTTAATTAATAAATAATATATGGTGCACTAGCGCCATAACTGGTGACTCCGAACGTGTAAGTGAAATCGTTAAACAAGAGTTAAACATAATTGGTGACGTCGGAAGGAGAAAAAAAAACACTTGTCAACTACAAAGAAATTAATAAAGGTAAATTATACCAATTTTTTCAAAGATGTCGACTCCACCTTCGTTCAGCAATGATGAAACAGCGCTCAACAGATCTCTAATCGATCTGGATCACGAGGCGATCTTTAACACGAGCAGTCCACATGTTTCTAAACATGACATTTATGTTGAGCAATTCAATATAGCAGGATTTAATAATCACCGTCTCACTCCATTCAATGGAGATTTCCCAGACCTATGGTTTTTAGTAATTGAATATGAGTTTCAGTGTGCTAAGATCAGGAGCGACGATAAGTACATGGCAGTACTTAAAGCCCTGGACTTTGAAACACTGCGCCTCATTCAAGATTTCCTCCGTAATCCTCCAATGACGGGCAAATACGAATATTTCAAAAAGACTATATCAAGCAGAATGTCTGAATCCAGAAGTAAGCAGATTGACAAGCTATTAAAAAACTTATCTCTAGGAGAGAAGAAACCATCACAGCTCCTACGAGAGATGATAGATTTGGCTAAGGGAGAGGTCAGTGAAGACATCATAATTAAATTGTGGTCAGAACGCCTGCCACACCACATTCGACCTCAATTGATAGTTTCTCGTCATCTTGGCCCGGAAGCCCTGGCGGAAGTAGCCGATATTTTGGTCGATCACTGTAGCCCCACATCACATGTGATGTCCACAACACACAAGCCTTCAGTGGAACAGAGACTGGACCGCCATGAAACCCTTCTTATGTCTTTCGTCCAGGAAATCAAGGAACTAAGGGCAATGTTAAACACTGAAAGGCAGAAAAATGATCAGCAAGAATCACAACACAACCGGTCAAGATCAAGAAGTGGACAACACAATCAGTCAAGATCAAGAAGTGGTTCTCGATATAGTTCCAGGTCACCTTCTCGTGGATCAGTTTGCTACTATCATTACAGATATGGTGAGAAAGCCACAAAGTGTGAAGAGCCCTGTCTGCTTAAATCTTTAAACCGGTCGGAAAACTTACTTTACCGTCATTATTTGGAGCTTGTCATGACGGTGAAATAAATTCTGTCTGCTCTGAGCTCCGCCTACATATTTCAGACAGAAAGACTGCAATCCAATTCCTTATAGATTCTGGATCAGTTTTATCCATTTGACCAGCCCATAAGTTCGCCAATGGTCATGCCAAGGAAGAGCTAGTTTTATATGCAGCAAACTCTAGCAGAATATCCACATATGGCAAGAGAATTCTGGAGCTGGATCTATCACTACGAAGAAGCTTTAACTGGCAGTTTGTTGTTGCCGATGTAGCCACAGCCATTATGGGAGCCGATTTCCTTAGCAACTACAATCTATTAATAGACTTGAAGGGTAGAAGATTAATTGATTCGACCACAGGCCTTACCTCTGATGGAAAGGTACTCAAGGCACAGCAAGTCAACATCTCCACTGTCAACCTGGCAGAGCCTTTCAAGGATTTACTGGCACAATACATTGCAATAACAAAGCCACAGGTAACCACCAATAACAAATCATCTCATTTTGCCCACAGGATAACCACAACAGATCCACCATTAGCTTCCAGATTCAGGAAGATCTTCGGAGAAAAGGCTGTTGCAGCCAGGTCCGAGATCTCCTGAACAGGGGTACTTTGAGGCCTTCCAACAGTCCATAGGCAAGCCCTATTCACATGGTTCCCAAAAAGAATGGCACATTAGAATGTGTGGAGATCATAGGAGGCTGAACACAAACACGCTGCCTGACAGGTATCCTCCACCTTTAATACAAGATGTTTTTAATAATCTTCATCAGAAAGCAGTATTTTCTACAATAGACTTGGAAAAAGCTTACCACCAAGTACACATGCATGAAGAGGATATTAGAAAGACTGCAATTATCACACCATGGGGACTCTTCGAGTATCTACGCGTGTCATTTGAACTCAAAAACGCTCAGACATTCCAGAGGTTTATCAATCACATCTTCCAAGATTTTAATTTTGTTTTTATTTATATAGACGACATCCTGGTCATGTCGACTGATATAAATGAGCACCGTCGTCATCTTCAAATGGTTTTTGAGAGGCTACAGGAATATTCACTCACAATCAAAATAGAAATATGCGCCTTTGGAAAAGATGAAGTAAACTTCCTCGGTTACAAACTGAGTGCATCAGGATATTCTCCTTCACCAGACCGAGTAGAAAAAATTATTAATTATCCAAAACCTTCGACAGTTATAGAACTCAGAAGATTTTTGGGTATGGTGAACTATTATCGTAAATCAATACCCAAGGCAGCAAATATACAATCACCCTTAAGCAATTACTTACGAAGTTCAGTAAAAAATGACAAAACTCCAATTTTTTGGAACCCAGAATCTCTTAAGGCTTTTGATGACATGAAGAAAGCACTTGCAAACGCTGCATTACTCCACTACCCAGCTGTTTCAACAAACATCTGCTTAGTAACTGACGCATCTACAATAGCCATTGGAGCAACTCTGGAGCAGGAAGAAAATGGCGCATGGCACCCTATAGGTTTCTTTTCTAGAAACCTCACATCTACTGAACAGCGATATTCAACTTATGATCGCGAGCTACTAGCCATCTTTGCGGCTTTAAAGTATTTTCAATATCTGCTAAAAGGAAGACACTTTGTAATCAAGACAGACCACAAGCCAATCACACATGCATTTCAACAGAAATTAGAAAAAGCATCAGATCGTCAGCGACGGCAGTTGGAATACATTTCACAGTTTTCCACAGACATTGTATATATGGAGAGTGATCAAAACGTGGTTGCTGATGCCTTGTCCAGGATCAATTCAATTCAAATGCCTTCAAAGTTAACTGCTGAGGAAATTTTGAAAGAACAGATCAAAGACGTTGAAATGCAGACTTTATTAAGTGGCAACACTTCTCCGAACCATCAAAAACTAACATTAGACAGCTATCCAGTTTATTGCAACACTAAAGATAATTTTGTGAAGCCCTACCGTCCACAAAGTATTCTAAGAACTGCTTTTGACATACCAAATGAAAGTCAACCAAGCACACCACAAAAATTTAAGTCACATAACTTGGAGTTATTGATGGATCCTCCAAGAAAGATTAAAAGTAAAAAAATCTCCTTCAAATTATAATAATTAAATTTGTTTATTTATTACGGATACTTCTTTTTCTTTTGAAGGGGAGTGATATGGCGGAATGAACACGGCCACATGACACTTGTCAGTTGATTGACGCCAATCGAATATCACATCTAGCAAGCTATAGCTAGCGGATTGTTTTTATACGATGGAAATATAATGTCTCGTTTTAAATGATCGATAAATTGTCGGGATCAAAATTGATATTAGATGTTATGTAATATAAGTTCCTTTATTAATTGAGATATCAATAAACACACATTTTCGAGTCTACATCAAGTAATTGCGGTTTCATTTCAAGATTTAATTAATAAATAATATATGGCTCACTAGCGCCATATATATATATATATATATATATATATATATATATATATATACTAGCTGACCCGACAGACGTTGTTCTGTACCCACGTCTACAATTTTTCAATATTTTATACTAATATTTACTGCTTAGTTAAAAATAATAATTACTGTTTTTTGAATTACTATTTACACCAATATATGAGTTAAAAAATGTTCAATAAAATTGTATATTAAAAATTATACACTGCGTTTTATAGAACAAATTTATTTCCAATATCTCAATTTATTTTATTGCATTTAAGGGTTATATAGTATTTTTAGTCATACCTGTAGATGTGAATGTATAAATGAATGATTTTTTGTTTATTCACGACTAAGACATTGATTTTCCAAATTTATCACACTAAAAATGATCGTCTGCCTTTGTGATTTATGGTCATAGCATAAGGTACACGTGTTGAAAATTGAAATATTTTAAGAAGTACAACAAATTCAGAAAGAATTAATATATAGCATTCGCGGCAGAGGTGCAATATCACCATTTATTTTTCTACCCAAAATAATTGCTTGAATAATGTTGCCTAAAATTTTTATAATTTTGTAGCATATTTTAACTGGTTTTTATTAATTTTAATATCTGAATTACATTTGTTTCTCCAATAAATCAATATACATTATTGCTTAAGTTTTTATTTGAAGTGAATTAATTTGTCAAATCCTGTTCACATATGCTCTATTCAACTTACGATCAACAAAATTATTGCTCTGTGAATTTTTTTGCTGTGCTCCAATTTATTTGATATTTTGGAAATAGGCTAATCTTTATCTTAAGTTCAGAAGTGAAAACAATTTGCACTCCGTCACCATCCACCGCATTATTTGGATTATTACTCTTTTAATTCTGATTTTATCAGAACTTGTAATACACTATTTTGAAGGTAATTAAATGAGCTACAACTTTCTCTATCATGAATTTTACCGTAACTTCTCTCATTGTGAAACGGCGAAGGGTTAAAGGGCTCGAAAGACCTCTGGTTGGACAGCCGCGCAGTCCTTAATTAATACCTCTATCAATATTTGTGTAATGGAAAAAAAAATAAACAACAATAATTAGTCAGAAAAATATCTCGAATTTTTATATATATATACTTTTATACGTAATCTTTCAGAGATATTATAATGAGAAATTGGGTGTTTTTTTTAAGGTTTTTTTTTTCATGAAATCATGAGTTTTTTGAAAATCGTTTGTACTAAAGTTGTGGTATTTTCTAGAATCCATCAAGATCTCTTAAACCAAGTTATTTCTAGATGGAATACGATTATTTTTAAATTTGGTGGAAATGGCACTGAAAAACTATTTGATTTAAATGAAAAAACATTATATGCGTCTTTTATTTGCATGATAGTTTACTCATTTTACACGCAGAAGTACTCATTTTAAAGCTTATTTTGAGCACTATAAAAACCCATTTTCATATCTAGCCTAATAATATTCCTAAAACACTATAAAATAGCGATTTATTAAGATTTTAATTGTTATAATTTTGTTCATTACATGATTTTCGTTAAAATGTATATTTTTGAAGATATTAGCAAAAAATTATGAAAAACGCAAAAAAGAAACAAATTTTCAGTAGCCAGTAACTTGAAAAGTATTTGCTTTTTTGAAAAACATTATTAAACATTTTTCTTTTATAATTAGTTCTTTTATCGATACCCAACGTTATTTTGAAAAAAGTAAAATTACACCACTGAAAAGAAATGTCATCCACCCGAGAAGTGGTAAAGGAGTCTAAATTGTTTTCACTTCTGAAGAGTAAGATGAACCTAGTTCCAAAATTCCAAACGAATTGGAAAACAGTAAAAAAAAGTTCAGACCGAAAGCGCTCCATTGAGTAAATATTCCGTACCCAATGCCAACCATATGAATTTTTGACACAATGAAACTTCTAAATATTTTTTTTTCATATTGTGACTTAGTATAGTAAGGCAAAACGACTGCAAATTGAATATTCTTGAGCGCAATCACTTATGGCTCGTCTCCTTTGCACGAAATCGTACGGCGAATCTGTTCGCAAAGTGCGCAAACAAAATTATTGCAAGCAAAAGCAAACCACGCGCACGTTGAGAACACGATTCGCCGTGCGCGTCAGTCGCATGCGCAGACTGTCAGACGCATCTTATATTATTTGCATCTTATATTAATTTAATTTTTGGCACATCTCAGCTGCTTTTCGGCATTAATAATGTAGACATTACATTTTCCTTATTCATAATCATGAATTTATTATATTTTAATATTGCCTTAGCCTATAAGTGAATAGAAATGTTTGGCAAATGACAGTTTTCAATTGTTTTTAATGTCAAACTAAGCTTCAAATATTTTCAAGGGCAAACAATGATAAGCGGTTTTTTGTAATTTTTTCCATTTATTTCTACAATCTAACTATATTTATATGAATCAAAACATTTTAGAAAATTTCCCAAACAAACTTCAGGAAGATTCATAAAAATCCGAATTATAGTTTAGGAGGATTAATGAAACTTACATTGTTACAGAAGAATTTTATATATAAGATATATATATATATATATATATATATATATATATATATATATATATATACGAGGTGTGTTCAAAAAGTACCTGAAATTACTAATAATTAAATTTCGCGGGTCTGGAGTGTCTGATTGTCAAAAAATTTTTTTTATTGTGTTGGTATACATGCCCCTAAAGTATGATGAAATTTTCAGCTATATTCACTGTTTACTTTGTCTGTGGTAGTCGCTAAGGTTCGACGTGTTTTTCTGAGCTCGGCGATTTTTACAATGGAAGAATTGAAAAGTCAAAGAATTTGTATTAAATTTTGCGTAAAAAATTAAATAAAGTGTTGCAAAGTGCAAAAATTCACCAGATATGGCTCCGTGTGACTTTTTCCTATTCCCAAAGTTGAAGAGACCCATGAAAGGACGGCGGTTTTTCTCGATTGAAGAAAATCGCTGAGAGTGCTCAAGGACATATCAAAAAGTGAATATCAAGGGTGCTTCGAAAATTGGAAAAAACGCTGGCATAAGTGTATTATATCTGGGGGGGACTACTTTGAAGGGGACCACATTAATGTAGACGAATAAATAAATATTTTTTTGAAAAAACGAAAATTCCGGGTACTTTTTGAACAGACCTCGTATATTTATATATATACACATACAGACATATAAACATATACACACATATATATATATATATATATATATATATATATATATATACATATACACATATATACTTATATGCACGTGCATTCATATTCACGAGGACGTATATGTACATGTATAAACATACATAATATTATACTCATACCTAGCTATGTATTCGGGGCTGAGAAGAAACTGCTACCGTGCGCGTCTCCACGTGTGGATTGAAGAAAGCCCTCCCTGTTCTCGTTTCGCAAAGCCTGCTTAGCGGTTAAGAACATAGGGCAGGAGTAAAATAAAATAGCTCCAGTGTACAAAACATCCCTACATGTAGGTAGGATTGGTCACTCCACCTGACCATGCAAATCGGAAGAACGTCAATGATTATGGAGAACAATAAAGCAGAATCGTTTACAGTACAGATGAGGGATACCTCAGTACCGGCGGCCGAGGGTTTGCGAACGAGCCCGAAGTCGTCGTCATCATGCAACCATTTGAACAGCATAGTGGACCCCATGGCTTTGCTGTCGAGAAATGCTACTCGGAGTATAAAAAAGAGCGTCGAAAATCAAAGGATGAAGGCACTGAAATGCCTCGAAACACTTCTAACTGACCTCCACAAGATGATTAAGTCTAAATCCAACATTCACATGGAGATTAAGACAAAATCGAGTAGTGTTGCGGAACCTACGGTATCCCACGCCAAAAAAAACAGCCAAACTGTTGTGGTAATTGAAGAAGCAAGAGACACCGGAGCCGAAGCCGACGATGAATCCGTCGCTGAAGAAGTAAAAAAATGAGCACTTGAAAGAGAAAAGACCGGAACTCTTCAGACCCGACGTACGGTCAAACCGTGAAAAAGAAAGACCTTAAATCAAGTCCACCGAAGATTGTGGCAGAACAGAAAGCCAAACAAAACGAGGTGACTTTTTGGCATAAGGTTCGATCAAAAAAAAAAAAGAAGGCTAGCCAAAAAGCAGCTTGCAAAGCAGCAGCCAAAAGAGCGCCGGCCGGAACCTAAGAGGAAGAAAACGCGGAAATTTCTCAAACCAGACGTAGTTCTAATGCGACCAGCAGAGAAGGCAAAGTATGCCGAGATGCCACGTCGACTTAAAAGGACATTCCTGACAAGCATTTCCGGACTACAGTAGACAAGATTAATAAGACCGGGACCGTTAGTTTAGTGAAAGTTAAAGTAGTTTTTTTGACGTTTGTAAAACATAAAATTAGATGATTTAGTTTGTATAACGATAGTGTACTTGGTCTTGAACATAGTAAACCATTAAAGTCCTACGGAAACTGGTTCAATTATAAAAATTGTTTTGATTTGATTTTTGAAAATTTGCTCTTAGAAAATACTCCGAGTTAACGTGTTCGTTCGATCGATTGCAATGATGTGTAATAAATCCACTCGGAATACTTATAATCACTCATAAATTAATTTATTTTTTATTGATTAAGTCGATTATTTACACATATCGGGAAGTTCATGTAACTTGCCTCAAGACTAAATACCAATACCAACTAGTTTTAATTTTGTTTATGTCATTTTTTTTAAATTAATGAATAAATTAGATTTCATTCTAAATCAACGCAGAATCTTTATTTAAATATACAATTTTTTACATAAATATTTGATTTTTTATATTTGCATTCAATTGAAAAATAGTGAATGTCTATTTCATATATCCAATATGCACATAAATGTCAAAATATTTCCTTCTTGGTTGAAAATATTAATTTTTAATAATTAATCATTTAATATGATAATATTTATTTTACAATAATGTTCTGTATCTATAATTTGTTTGGCAATATTGCCTATAACATAACTTCGAATAATTAATTTATTTGTTTCTTATTGAAGTCGCTATTTTTTTTGTTTTTTTGAACTGTCAAAATTTTGTTTATGATTAATTTTAAATTCAATATGTCGTTTTTTTATTGTGATCTATAATGTTTTCATGTTGTTTTGGTATCAGGAATAATTTGGTAAGCTTATCAAATAAATATAAATTATAAACCTATTTATCTAATAATTTTCATAAATATTGACAAATGACATTTTACTTTTTTATGACAACATTTATTTAAATTTATAAACATTGATTTTTAATCAGATTTAAAACTATAAACAATGATTTTGAATATAGAATTTCATCTAATTTGGATATAAATTTTGGATACATCATACATGTATATGTTTTTGAATTATATTTTTTGAACTGTCATTTTTTTCACAAATCATAAATTTTTTTATCTCGAATTTGCCATAAATTTTGACATTTGTCATTTTAGTGTTTTGTTTTTTTGTCATTTTTTGTCAAAATTTTTAGAAAATTATAAAAATTATATATTTATATTTTAAATTTACTTTTCAAAATTTCCTATAATCTAAGTTGGATATATATGTACACGATTAGCCAATAAAATTTAAAATCGGTTTAGTAGTTTGGGCGTCCATCGCGAACCAACATCGTGACACGAGGTTTATATATATATATATATATATATATATATATATATATATATATATATATATATATATATATATATATATGATAAAAATTGTTTCTTGGGCATCCATCCAATAATTAAAAAAAAAACAGTTTTAATGCAAAATGTTTTAATTAAGAGAACATACGTTTCGGGTCCAGATTTGACCCATCTTCAGTGCTACAAATAAATATATCAGGGTTACAAATTAAAACAATATAAAAAATAATATAAAAGATACATAATTACAGACAAAAATAAGTAGAAACAATGTATATGAAAAGTATATATGAAAAACAACATAAAATAAACAAATGTAAAGAAGCTCACCATACAAAAAAATTTAAAAAAAATATAACACAAAGAACAACACAAAAATGCAACGAAAAAATAAGTATGAAATAAAAAATTGAAAAAACATCAAGTTATGAAAATTTTTGAAAATTGTAAAAATTAAAATAAATAATATGTTTTATTGTAAAAAAGCTTATTCCAAAAACACATCTTGTTAGTTTGGAGACAGAGTTACGTGTGTGTAAACGAGAGTAAAATGTGGGCCTACGTGTTTGCAGCGGAAAATAGTGGAAACTGTATCGTCATTGGATGAGAGAACGGGATAGAGAGAATTTTAAGGGTTACAGTTATGAAGAATTTTCCAGCGATCATGAGCAAGGAACATAGAAAAAATTTTTAAATATGTAAGTCATCCATAATCAGACGGTTGAACAAAGCTGGATCAAAATGAAATATGTGGATCAAAATAAAAATATAGAAACATAATAAAACCAAGATAGAACAATGTAAAAAATTGTGAAATAGAGAATTATATTAAGAAAAAGTATAGTTATTAACTGAAAACGATAAAAGTTAAAAAAACAAGTTATTATATAAACAATTATAACACAACATATATATGTATATATACGCAACACAATAATTGTACAAATGCATACACATACACAAAACATAACTAACATAAACAACCACATGCACACATGCAATTACAACATATATGTAAAATCCAAATATACACACAAATGCAACATATATGCCCATACATGTATATCCACAAACATAAACATGTATATATGTACATATACACATACACAAATATACGCATACATACATATATATATTACATAAAAGAATTGTTACGAAGTATTGCGCATATTGAAAAAATTGTTCGAAGCATCGCGGTAAATATTGCAAAGAGAAGCCGAATCAAAACGTTTGTTAATAGTAGGTAATATTTGTATAAAAATACTCTCAGCAAACTTCCTGCGTAAAGTGTTTGGTTAATGGTTACCCAAAAGAGCTTATTCATTCGGTTATTCAAAAAAGACGAACTTTTTTAAAAACACACATTAATTCTCCCAACTACCAACATAAAAAACACCAATCTTATTTACGGCAGCGTTCCATACGTTGAAGAGTTATATTAATATTTTGCCAAAATTCTGTTAACTGAAAACATTTTAGTATCAGACTCATCCTTACACTCTTTCAAAAAAAATTTACGAACATTAAATTTCCTACCCCATCCAATTTCAATACTAACGTAGTATATTCTGTTTCTTGTAACGACTGTGCTTTCCCGTTTAACTTCACTTCAAAGATCTTATATCATGAAAGTTGCATCTTTAGGAGATTATTTGCGTAAAGTTGTCTTATTCTTATGAACGTTTCTAATAGTGTCAACATTAGATCAGATCACAACCTATTACATGATTCTTATTTAATTTTTTTACACTTTTTAACAAACAATTAATATCGACTTCCATTTAAGATAAATAATTTGAGTATTCACACCCAAACATATAAAAACACACACACACACATCTTTACAGTTCTCAAGTGGTCACACGTGTGAGCGTGACTCAGAATCAGTTTATTACAAACAGCCGATCTCATAACATCGAGAGAATAATATTGTTTTGGTTTTCAAATAATAATTTTAAAAAAGACAAAACTTATAGTAATTTTGATTCACAAAATTTACCTATTTGGCTAAAAAATAACTCATAAATTCAATTTTCGTTAAAATCTTGTTTAGTGAAAAAGTGCTAACGTATATACAAACATACAGGTGATTAATTCAATTTTGTCATTAATCTTTTCTTAAATTTTTCCATAACTTTCAAAATTTTTTTTATCATTTTTAATATCCTGTGATTATATAACTCATTTATTTTTATCATTTTCATTTTGATCATGTTATCATATTTCTGTACATTATTATTTTCCAACTAATTTATTAATTAAAATATCCATTTTCTTTCCTTAAACATATTGTTTGCTTAAATCTCATCAAGATTATGTTTCTCGACAGATGTCCTGAAGATGGAACGTACCTAGTTCCGAAACGTCGACAGTAAATAAATAAATAAATAAAGAAATAGTTTATTTAAAAACCTTTTTTTATTTTTTATTAGTTTTTGGATTTTATTACTTGTTCGAAACTCGACAATATATATATATATATATAATATATATATATATATATACATATATATATATATATATATATATATATATATATATATATATATATAAACCTCGTGTCACGATGTTGGTTCGCGATGGACGCCCAAACTACTAAACCGATTTTAAATTTTATTGGCTAATCGTGTACATATATATCCAACTTAGATTATAGGAAATTTTGAAAAGTAAATTTAAAATATAAATATATAATTTTTATAATTTTCTAAAAATTTTGACAAAAAATGACAAAAAAAACAAAACACTAAAATGACAAATGTCAAAATTTATGGCAAATTCGAGATAAAAAGATTTATGATTTGTGAAAAAAAATGACTGTTCAAAAAATATAATTCAAAAACATATACATGTATGATGTATCCAAAATTTATATCCAAATTAGATGAAATTCTATATTCAAAATCATTGTTTATAGTTTTAAATCTGATTAAAAATCAATGTTTATAAATTTAAATAAATGTTGTCATAAAAAAGTGAAATGTCATTTGTCAATATTTATGAAAATTATTAGATAAATAGGTTTATAATTTATATTTATTTGTTAAAAATCAATGTTTATAAATTTAAATAAATGTTGTCATAAAAAAGTGAAATGTCATTTGTCAATATTTATGAAAATTATTAGATAAATAGGTTTATAATTTATATTTATTTGATAAGCTTACCAAATTATTCCTGATACCAAAACTACATCAAAACATTATAGATGACAATAAAAAAACGACATATTTAATTTGAAATTAATCATAAACAAAATTTTGACAGTTCAAAAAAACAAAAAAAATAGCGACTTCAATAAGAAACAAATAAATTAATTATTCGAAGTTATGTTATAGGCAATATTGCCAAACAAATTATAGATACAGAACATTATTGTAAAATAAATATTATCATATTAAATGATTAATTATTAAAAATTAATATTTTCAACCAAGAAGGAAATATTTTAACATTTATGTGCATATTGGATATATGAAATAGACATTCACTATTTTTCAATTGAATGCAAATATAAAAAATCAAATATTTATGTAAAAAATTGTATATTTAGATAAAGATTCTGCGTTGATTTAGACTAAAATCTAATTTATTCATTAATTTAAAAAAATGACATAAACAAAATTAAAACTAGTTGGTATTGGTATTTAGCCTTGAGGCAAGTTACATGAACTTCCCGATATGTGTAAATAATCGACTTAATCAACAAAAAATAAATTAATTTATGAGTGATTATAAGTATTCCGAGTGGATTTATTACACATCATTGCAAACGATCGAACGAACACGTTAACTCGGAGTATTTTCTAAAAGCAAATTTTCAAAAATCAACAATTTTTATAATTGAACCAGTTTCCGTAGGACTTTAATGGTTTACTATGTTCAAGACCAAGTACACTATCGTTATACAAACTAAATCATCTAATTTTATGTTTAAAACGGCAAACGTCAAAAAAACTACTCATTTTCTCAAACTTTGATGAATTTTTAAAATTAAACTACTTGTCGTAAGGCCGTAATAATTCAGTAAGTCCTATAAGACCATGATATATATCGCCAAAAAAAGTTGCCTAACAAGAAAACGGCTTGGTAGATTTTCACCTAAAACTAATCAGTATTATTCCCAACTATTATCTTTCGAACAGTTTTTGATTTTTTAAAATTGGTTCAGTAGTATGAACTTAAATGTGGACGAAAGGTTTAACACTTTTTTCCAAATTACAAAGAAACGGCTTAGCCAATCGTCGCACAAAACTGAGAAACGATAATCCTCATCGAGATACATCAAATGCTTTTTAAATATCTGAAATCGGTTCAGGCGTCGTCAAAAAAATAATCATAAACATCGTCGATTTTTTTTTTTAAACTTTATTACAAGAAAACGGCCCGGCCGATCTCTACCAAAAACTAATCAGCACGATTCCCAATCAATGTCTTTCGAACGGTTTTTGAATTTTCAAAATCGATTCAGAATTGCGGGCTAAAACAAAAAAAAAATCACTTTTATGCGATTTATAAAGAAACGGCTTGGCCGATGGTCGCACAAAACTAACAAATAATAGTCCTCATC
The DNA here is from genome assembly GCF_003426905.1 of Ctenocephalides felis. Taxonomy (NCBI): domain Eukaryota; kingdom Metazoa; phylum Arthropoda; class Insecta; order Siphonaptera; family Pulicidae; genus Ctenocephalides; species Ctenocephalides felis. The sequence continues at coordinate 58,561,060 of NW_020537646.1, read as the reverse complement.
GAGATACATCGAGTGGTTTTTAAATTTTTGAAATCGGTCCAGCCGTTTTAATTTGGTCTCATTCGATTCAGAATGGCTTGAAACGTCGAGAAAACATAAAATTAGCGAATCGGATTTTTTGATGAAAACATAAACCTTTCCTTCGGGAAGTTAATAAACAAAACACTATGATGCGTTGGAATTTTTTATCGAAGTGTAAAGAAATTTGTGTAATTAAAATATAATATTATTATTAATAGATCAGTTGAGATATATTTTGATTGTCTTCGCAAATGCTAATCTTACAGGAATTTGTAACCTCTTAAATAGAAGAGTACAGTCTGAGGGTATCATTAGAATCTGACAATAACAAACTAGACAAACTAAATATTATATCATATTATATTAAATTTCGACCGAAAGAAAAATATTTTGACAGTTATAATTAATTTGAAATAAAATCCTGTGTTGATTTCGCCAAGCTTATAAATTTATCAATTATATAATTTATTCACTGATGACTTAAAATAGTTATTAATTTATTAAAAAACAAATAATATTTAGATATAAGGTTTTTTAATTAGAGATATTTCTTAGTTGAAACATGAAAGAAAATTTTATTGACATATTTGACACGACAAAAGCAAAATAAACAAAACACTATGTTGCGAGTGAATTGATTTTTGAAGTATGAAATGTTGAATAATTTTGAAAGTTATAACAAGTTTTTAACTATTTGTCAGAAAGAATATATTTTATTACAAATTCATACCCCATTCTACATTCGGCGTTTGAAGCGAACACATCGATTATACAATACCTGAGTACAATCAATAAGCATAATAAACAGCATTTATTTAGTTGCGGTTAGTGTAGTGTTTGATCAAGTAAGTGACTTTACTTGTGAATTCAGTGCATTTTAATTAAATATAGTGCTCCCAGATGACTAGAAAAAGAAATAATGATGATGCAGTAAACAGATCATCATCGTGGGATCCAACTCCTATTCCATCAACAAGTAATATGTCTTCAACAGCAACAATGGCACCATGTGATTGATTGCACGAATAAAAACCCATGGCAAGAGGTAACTTCCGCTAAAAGACCTCGCCCGAGCAACGCAGTAAGTAATGTAAACGTTCTCATAAAATACGCTAACAAATTTAGCGTTTTAGCAAACAATGTTTCTAAACCATCAGACGAGGCAACAGATAATATAAAATCTACTCCTCTTCCTTTATTTGTCTACGGAGTTCGTGATTACAATCTTATGATAGCGGATATTAATTCAATTATAAATAAAGAAAAATACATCACTAAATACCTTCCTAATAAAACTATTAAATTCAACATTTTTGTAATAGAAGACTACCGAAATTTTGTTAAATTTCTGCGCGCAAGAGATGTCGTTTTTCATACCTACTAGATAAAAGCGTAACGCTCATACAGGGTTGTACTCAAATATCTGCACTACGCTACAGATAAAAATCATATCGAAGCCGTAATTAAAAAAGAAGGTCATCCTGTCAAAAATATTACTATTATTATACACCCAAAACAAAACAACTGCTGAACACGTTTTACATAGACTGAGAACCCAAAGAAAACGATTCGGCAATTTTTAAAATGAATAAAATGTTAAACCAAATAATTCATTTTGAGCCCCCAATAAAATCATCAAATATTCCCCAGTGTATAAGATGCCAAATGTACGGCCATACCCAGCGATATTGCAACCGCAGGTTTATATGTGTGAAATGCGGCTCTGATCATGAGTCTAAAAAGTGTACAAAAGCACCTGCAGCTGCGCCTCTTTGTTATCATTGCGACGATAATCATACCGCAAACTACAAAGGGTGTTCTTACCACCTTCAATTTGTCGGTGCAGATAACGATCAAGCAACAATAGGCAGAAGTAACGGGACTTATTTACACACAAATGCAAACCGGTACAAATCCAACTTACACAACAATAGAATTTCACAGTACGCAAACCCTTAGCATATGTCTTATGCTCAGGTGATAAAATCGCAATCAAACCTATTTAACAACAATCAAAATCACATTAACAACACATCCATCGATGTCTGATTTCCTGACCGAATTTAGAAATATGTTTAGCCAGTTAATGGAACAAAACACCATGATTGTCAAAATGTTATCAACATTAATCAATAAAATTAAATAATGGCTAATATTTTAAATTTAGGATTATGGAATGCTAACGCCTGTATCAACACAAAGCCGAAGTAGAATTATTTTTAAGACACAACAATATCGACATCTTTTTAATTATTTAAACACACTTCACCAAGTATTCAAACTTTTATATACCAAATTACAAGACATACTTCACTATATAACCAGTTTACAATTTCAAGATTTTTTCTTTACACTAGGTAGTCATTTCATCGCCGGCGGAGACTACAATAGCAAACACGTCCATTGGGGCTCAAGTTTAAATAATCCTAAAGGAAAACAGCTATTTTATACAATATATAAACATAATTATAGTGTTCTTTCTTCAGGTTCCCCTACCTACTGGCCAAACTATCCTGCCAAAAAACCAGATCTATTGGACTTTTTTGTATCATCGGGTATAAGCTCCATTCACAAGGAAGTACGAGCAAGCTATGACTTATCATCTGACCATAGTCCAGTAATAGCCAGCATAAGCACATCGGCAAGTATTTCTAAGCCCTCCTCTAGGATCTGCAACCATCAAACAAACTGGGACATCTACCGGAAGTTCGTTCCGGAAAACAAAGTTGACCTCAAAGTTAAACTGAAAAATTCCGCTGATATAGAAAACACCATCGATTCCTTTAATACCCTCCTACATGATGCTGCAAAGTTTGCTACTCCTACTCCTATTACGAGAAAAAACTCCTGTCAGACGACAACATATGAAATAAAAAAGCTCATAGCAGAAAAAGAAAAGCTAGGCGCAGGTGGCAACATAGTCATTTGCCCACAGACAAAAACATTTTCAATAATCTGAGTAACAAGTTGAAAGCAAGGTTAAAGGAACACAACCAAGAGAGATTTAATAACTATGTATCCAGTTTGAATCGTTTTGACAATTCTATCTGTAAACCCGTCAAAAATAAACTTAAACCTAACTTTCAAAATCCCCCAGTTCGTATGGATACCCAGACCTCTGCATGGGCAAGAAGTGACAAAGATAAAGCAAATATATTTGCGGAATACTTAGCTACAGTTTACAATTTATCAAACTATAATGTCAACATTAGTCCTGCTTTAGATCATAATAGGACTCACAAAAGCGAGAAACGTTTCTTGTCTCTCAAATCAGTAGTTAATGAAATAAAGAAAGTTAAAGCAAAAAAATCGCCTGGAATAGGCCAAATATCTCCCAGAATGCTCAAAGAATTACCTGTAAAAGGATTCATTATAATCACCTATATCTTCAACGCTATTGTGAGACTTGACTACTGGCCAAATCAATTCAAGACTTCTTTAATAAAGATAATTCCAAAAATTGGCAAGGATCAACACTTAGTCACATCTTATAGGCCAATAAGCCTCCTCCCTATATTGTCAAAAATTCTAGAAAAACTGTTACTATAGGATATCCTGAAGGAATCCAATGACTTTCCCGATCACCAGTTTGGATTTCGTAAAGAGCACTCAACCATACAGCAGTGCCACAGGATTGCCAGTCATATTTATAACTCATTTGAGTCCAAACAAAATTGCACCGCCGTCTTTTTGGACGTCAAACAAGCATTCGACAAAGTGTGCCACGACAGGCTTATCACAAAAATTAGACTCTACTTACCAGTAAAATATCATAATATCTCAACATCATATATTGTCAACAGAAAGTTCATAATCAAGGTTAATTCCTCGTCGTCAGACGTATTTCCTATCAAGTCAGGGGTACCGCAGGGAAGTGTGTTGGGTCCATTCCTATAGACCCTGTTTACGTGCGATATTCCCCCAACGTCTATTACCACAATCGCCACTTTTGCAGACGACATATCAATCTTATCCACTGATGACAATCCTAGTACTGCTTGTTGAAAACTGCAGTGTCATCTTAATTTGATTGAAGATTGGACCAAACTGTGGAACATAGGCATCAATGAGTCTAAGTCTAGCCACATTACTTTCACTCTTAACAAACAATCGTGTTTTGCAGTGTTCTTAAATGGTAATCAAATTCCAACAGTCAGCACCGTCAAATATCTTGGAATTCACTTTGACGAATAACTCACCTGGCGACATCACATTTGCACTAATGTAAAGCAAATGAAAACGCGAGTTAAAGACCTCGGCTGGCTAGATCTAAATTATCTCTAGAAAACAAGGTCCTTATCTATAATACGATAATTAAACCGTTGGGGACTTATGGTTTTCAGATTTGGGGCTGCTCAAGTAAATCAAATATTACTCTTATACAACGGATGCAATAAAAAATTACTCGTATGATCACAGGAGCCCCTGGTACATAACTAATCAGATGATCCATAATGATCTAAACATACAGTTCGTCAATGAAGTCATCAAATCAATCAGTGAAAATCATCACCGGAAGCTCGAAAATCATCCTATCACACTAATGGCCCCACTGTTAGCAACTCCAAATAGCAGAATATTAAAGAAGAAATAGCCGAGGGATTTGATCTATGCAGGATATTACTAGATGAAGTGACCGCTATTAAATATTTATAAATCTTTTATTGAGAGAGTGTGTGCATGAACGTCTGTGCGTATGCATGTATGTAAGTTAGTGTATATGATAATTTCATCACATTAGATCAAAGAATATGTAGTTTTCCAGTAAATGGTCGAAGGACCTGAGCCAATTAGTATACCACTTGCTGAAGTGATTACTATTATATAATTTCTTATTCTGTTAACGTGCGTGTGAGTATGTTTGTGTGCATGTATGTAGGCATGTTTGTGTATATGTTAAATTTATCACAATAGCTCATAGGATACTTTGTTTTCTGATTGCTGTTAATAAAGAAATAAATAAATAAATAAAAAAATCATACCCATATCAAGCACCAAAGTAATATATACTATTTATAAAATGGCATATTATTTATAGACAATATGATTTTAATGCATATTTCAATTATATGTTTTGACATTTGCTAATTCAAAATAAATTAAAAAGAATTGAAAACAATGTCATAAATCGGATATTTATGAAAAAAAAACAAATAAATATATTCATGTTCTACTTAATTTCAAATAAAAACTATAAAAAAATTAATTGCAATGCCAAAATAGATAGTATGCATAAAAAATTATAGTATAAATATTACAATTTTGTTAAATAAGCATCCATTATTTTACAGTACGAAAATTGATAAAAAAATTAATAAAAGTGCCAAAAATCAAACATTTAATAGATTTGGACTAGGATTCTTCAGATCTTTATCCATGTTAGTTTCAGGGATAGTGTGAATATCAATTTGTAGTCGGAAATTTATATTATAAGTGATTCGTAAGTAATCACAAATTTAAAAAAAAATTATTGAAATCGGTGAGTGTCTAATCATAAATTTATGGAAAAATTACTAAGAAATTATTAAGGGCTTATAGCAAGCTCTCAATAATATGTGACCAATGAAACCTTTCCTAAATACAGCATCATACAATATGTTAAAATGTTAGCAAGGTAAATAGGACGTAATACCAAATAGGATGTAGCAAAATCACTTGGTTATTCATTATAAATTTTGTAATGTACTCATTTATTCAAATCTTTAATTATTTCATTTTATTTATTATTTAAGTTTTAAAAAACACATTAATCAATAGTATTGATTCATCATATTCAAATTTCAATTCGGATTTTATGTATTTTGGGATTGATATGAATTTTTTATTACAAGAGGTTTGAAATGTTGGTTGTCAAACGGATTAAAATTTCAATCAGGTGGATTTTAATAAGGGCCGTCGCAACGGGAGGCCGGGTATGCTAGTATATATATATATATATATATATATATATATATATATATATTATTCTGTAATCACAAATATAATTCATTATTTATTGTTTTTATTAAAGCACTACGTGCTATTTGAAGGTTATCCGAAGTTCTTCCGACCTTGCTGTTAGATTTTGGAATCACGTTTTGTATTCAATTATTTAGTATATAAAGAAGTAGTTAAGATTTAGTTGGTCAGTCAGAAGTGAGGACTCGAGTCAGAAATCAGAAGTCAGAATCAGGAGTCAAGTCAGGCTTACTGTTGGGATACTTAAAAATGTAGTCTCTGATTATTGATAACCAAAAGGTTATCAACAAATTATTTAATTGTGAAAATAGTAAACAATAAAATATCAAGATCAACCAAGAACCAGTGTTTTTATCTTATCAACCGCTCTGCTACAGCAACCAAATAACCTCCCATAATCACAGGAGTGATACAATAACCACACAATTACAGTTCATGGTGGCTTAGCGGAAATTTTCCCTCGCAGTGCTGAAGAATTTTCATCTGGGGACATCGAGTGAAACTGCCGCCACAGCTTGGTAACCCGGAGGATCATTCGCAGCACAACTTGGGGGATGGTGGCGCCTACCGAAGAAGACGAATTTTGGAACAACGGAGACTACGACTGGATTGAACAAAAATTCATCGGATTTACAATAAGCAAATTGGACAACATCACTCTCACAAGATGGAACCCATTTCTTCAGGATTTATGCAAGATGTTGAGTATAGAAAAGCAATAAGCGAAATCAGAATCAAGGCAGCTGTTGAAACTATACCTCAATTTGATGGTAAATCATATAATCTCTTTAGGTATATAAGCATAATAGATTCAATTGTAGAAGACGTTAATTTTGAAACTTATGAAATAATATCTAAAATTGCTCTTAGTAGATTATATGGATCAGCATTTAATTGCATAAAGTGGTCTGATTATAAGTTATGGGAAGATATTAAACCAATTTTAATTAATAAATTCAAAGATTCCCGATCAATTACAGATTTGCATTATGAATTAGCTACAGTGAAAAAAAGAAATGAGGAATCAACGGAGAAATTTGCTGAGAGAATTGATGATTTGCTGATGTTAATTTATATTGAATGTTATTTTTCAAAAAAAGAAATAATTTATGCCTCATATTGCGATTTAGCTCTAGCTGTTTTCATTGAAGGCCTCCAGTGGGAAATAAAAACTATTGTTAAAGGAGCCAAACCAAAAAATCTTGAGGATGCTAAGAATATTGCCATCAGAGAGGAAAAGTACTTAAATACCACCTATGGCAAACAATATAACCGCTACGTTGTGTGTAGATATTGCAGGAAAAGAGGACACCACATTTCAAAATGTGAAAAAATTCGCCAAAAATCTATATATGAAGAAAAAACTAGTTTCAGACAAAATGGAATTTATGTAGATATTAACCAAGGCGAACACAACGATAGCTACGATGCTTTGAACTATGAAAATACTATGATTTTTAAAAATACAAGAAAATATGACGGCATAGACAACACATTCAAATCTACTGAAGAAGAATCCGAAGAATACACAGTCGAAAATCTGACTCAAAACACTGAAACCGAAGAATTGACGACAATTGCTGCAGAAATATTAGATGAAGATGAAGATGAAGAAAATTTGAACATACGAATGGCTGAATTTGAAAAAATCCAAGATGCGGTTCCAGAAATGGAAGAAATATACAACAAACAAGAAGATATGAAAATAATTAATGAAGAAGAAATAAAAACTGCTTCCAATGAAACAAAAAAGAAAAAGAAGAAGAAGCATATTAAAAGAAGTCGTATTAACGACAAAATTATAGAAAAAAGTATACAAGAGGTCAAGGAGCACAAAATACATGTTATAAGAAAAATACCGCCACAATGGAAACTATCAAAAAATGATTTAGCAGCCACAATAGACGTGTTCAACGACAAGAATATAAATTTAATTAAAAACAAAGCAAATTTACGAAGTCCGAGCAGCAAAAAGTTGGTATCGTCGTCAACTCATCATAAGAATACAGACAAATTGAAATATATGACATTACCACGATTACAAAAATTATATAATTATAAATACCGAAAGAAATACGAGGTCAACTGAAGTCAAGACAATAGTAAGCAGAACAGCTCATATTGTTTAGTAAACATAAACATTATGCAGGTTATCAAGTTTCAAGGCAAATTCTCTCCAATTTTGATTAGTAAGCAAAATTTTGGGAGCATGGTAATTTTGAAACAATGATATTTATAGATATTTTTTTTTATTTTGACTTAATTGTCTTTTTATTCAATTAATATTTTTTTTTTCTTTTATTATTAATGTCTTTATCGTCTTTATGTTATTATTTTACCTTCAATAAATAACTTATTACATTTCAGTAATGTTTTTGCATAATCGAAGACCATTTATTGCAGTTGATTGCTGATTAAGTTAAATTTTATAGGTATAGATGCTATTAGGTCATATACATGGTAAAATAATAAACTGTAAGTAAAAAGAATATGTAATTTTATGCAATTTTTTTTTAATTAATTCAAGTTATTAAGAAATGTTTTAATGGTTTTCTTTTTAGAGTCTAATTGTTTGTAAACGAAATCTAACAGAAATAACACTTTTGAGGACAAAAGTTTTCTTAAGGGCGGAGGAAGAGATGGAACTCATTTTTTTCAATCTTATCAATTTTTTTTTCTTTTTAGTGTTTTCCGAGGACGAAAAACCTTTGAAGGGGGAGGTTATTCTGTAATCACAAATATAATTCATTATTTATTGTTTTTATTAAAGCACTACGTGCTATTTGAAGGTTATCCGAAGTTCTTCCGGCCTTGCTGTTAGATTTTGGAATCACGTTTTGTATTCAATTATTTAGTATATAAAAAAGTAGTTAAGATTTAGTTGGTCAGTCAGAAGTGAGGACTCGAGTCAGAAATCAGAAGTCAGAATCAGGAGTCAAGTCAGGCTTACTGTTGGGATACTTAAAAATGTAGTCTCTGATTATTGATAACCAAAAGGTTATCAACAAATTATTTAATTGTGAAAATAGTAAACAATAAAATATCAAGATCAACCAAGAACCAGTGTTTTTATCTTATCATCCGCTCTGCTACAGCAACCAAATAACCTCCCATAATCACAGGAGTGATACAATAACCACACAATTACAGTTCAATATATATAAATTTAGTGTCACAGGTCTACGGTGAACGCTTAAAATACTGAACCGATTTAAAATTTGTTTTACTCACCGTGTACATATGGATCCCTTTTAGGACATAGGGTATATTAAAAATCTCAATTAATAGCCAAAACTTTATATTATTTAATGAAAAAATATTTTGACGTTTGACCATAATTTGATTTCTGTCGAGAGTCTACAACTCTACACCAAAGACCATAGAGCAACGAATGATTCGAACGCAAGAGTTCATGATGCGTTTCTATGGGCATTCTTGGTAACATAGTAACATATAGATAAGCATACGGCGAAATATATTTGTGAGGTTAGGCTATTATATATCAAATGCTTATTGAAAGCGGAGTTTTAGCTGAGGATATTACTATTCATAGTATGTATATTAATATATTGAACACCGTTATATTATTACACGATACAAATCAAGCATTAAAACCAAATTTATCATTTTCCTAACAACAACTAAATCTAATAAATCATCTATTGATGATGAACGTAGTGTGTAGTGCTATCCACCCCTTTGCAATAATTATAAATAATATTATAAATTCTATATAATATCGTATGCATAGATTGTATCACAGATAAGCTTGCAACATTGTATGCATGTCAGAATAACGGTTTCTTCGATGACAAATCACAAAATTGCGTCTAAAATAAGCAAGAATGAATAATTCCTAACGAACATTTCTGGAAGGATGGTTACGTCATCATCATACGTTATAAAAGCTAGAGGATGACGGAGCCAAAGGTTTATTCCAAGTCTAGTTTCCAAACAGTTCAAATCATTCTTCAATTCAATATATTAGTTGTGTATTAAGTTGTAATCAAGTGTAACCGAATATTGAAGTAAATAAAGTTATTGAACATCTTCAAATGTTTAATTAAATATTTTCACAGTGGTAAAAGTTTAAATGTTAGCAGCAGAAGAACATAATTATAAATGTTGACATCGTTGGCGTGACGCAACATAATTGTTGGCAACGGCGAATCCACAACATTTGATACCAGTGTTGGAATCTCAACATAATTGTTGTAAGCTCAAGGGTGCACAACAAGTGATAAACTTGCAGTTTATTGAGAAATATATTAATTGTATTGATGGTGCGTCTATTGAGTCTATTAAAAAATAACCATGTAAGTATTGAAACATTGGCGAAGGCAACAAACCTGCTGTAAATTAACACGAGCATTATTTGTTCGTCTTGCTTTTAATTATTAACTATTTTGCTCATTGAAATATTGCAATTGGTGCAATGGATAAAGTATGCCAATATTGTCAGGCAATGAACTTTAAAAATAAAACAGAAGGCATGTGCTGCAAGGAAGTTTTAAATGAGAAGTGATTTTTTAACAACGGATTCCTACGATACCGTCAGATTGCACGATACCATTCAAGAGGTTACAATTTCTGATACGATTGGCATTTGCGATGAATATCACCAAGGCTCAGGGACAAACAATGCCCGTTTTTGGATTCAATTTAAAAAATCAATTTTTTGCACAGACAATTATATGTGGCATGCTCATGTATGAGATCGCCCAAAAATTTATTTGTGTAGGCCAAAGAAGATTAGGTCAAAAATATCTTGCATCAATTAGTTTCAAACTAGATTTATGAAAGCATTTATTATTGAGTAATAATAATTGAATGGGAATATATGATCCAGCTATATGGAATGTTAGATGTTGAAATATGTAAATAATTGAAAATAGAATAATGTATGAATGTAATAAATTATTTATAATGTATATATTTTTTATATATTGTGATATTTAATTTTAGGATAATATTATGCAGTTAATTGCTTGTTTGCATAATGGTGTTTATTAAATATGTGTATGTTGAAAGTAATATAGGTGGTGTTTTAATTAGTTAATAGCAAATATGCTTAAAATATTATATATTATAATTATTCGTAATTTTGACAAAAATTATCTAACAGTGTATTTTGAATAATTATATATATATATATATATATATATATATATATATATATATAATCTTAATATTGCTGGTTAGGAATTGAAAAATAAAGATACTAATAGAAAACCTTCATAGCCAACTTGAATTGAATACATTTATAAGTAAAATCATCTCTTGATTACTTATGATAAATTTTATAAATTTAGTCTAAACTTTAATTTATTGTTTTTTTTATTTTTTAATTTTAAGTATATTTTGATCAATAGTATTGATTAATAAAAACCACTGAAAAACAACGTTTGCCGGGTCAGCTAGTATATATATATACTCTTTTAAATGGCTGTAACTCAAAAACTATATAAGATATCGATTTAAAATTTTAGTATGTTATTTTAAAAGGTATAACTTATCGAAATATGGAAAAATTCAAAATTTGATTTTTCGAAAATTTTACACTAGATGTGCCCCTTAAAACATGGATAAAAATGTTTACTCTTTCCTGCTAATTACAAAGAATCGTCTCAGCCAATCGTATCAAAAAATAACAAACGCGAGTGCTTATCAAGTTCCATCGAATGGTGTATAAATTTTTAAAATTTTTGAAAGTGTAAATTTAACAAACGACAACAACATCTTTAATAATTTTTTCAATCTTTGATGAAAATCTGATCGAAGGGCCGTATTACTTTAGTGTGTTCTCTAAGACTTTGATAACTATTGCCATAAAAGTTACATAAATATCGTCGAAAATAAAATAAAATTGTAGTATGTTCTAAAGAAAACGGTTTGACTAATCGTCGACAAACTTATAATAATACTTGTGCAATATATCTTATATATAAAAATAAAGCTCTCGATAAAATGATCCGCTAAAACTCGAAAACGGCTAAACCGATTTGGCCAGTCTTAGTCTTGAAAAATTTGTGCTAATCAGTAGGTTGTCAAAAAGGTGAGATATTATCTCAAAATCGGGTAGAAACTTTACCGTTTTTAATCCAAAATGTTTTGTAGAAGCGTAATTTGAATAAAACAATGAACGGTGGCTAATACGTAAAATGTCAAACGTTTTTGAGAGATGGTGTTCAATTACTTTCAATAGGATGTTTTACGTAAATATTATTTAATCATGTTTAAGTTGTAGTAAGTAGTTTTGTTTGTCCGCAAGTGTTACTAACATGAAACTCAAAATATCAACTTTTTTTAAATGTTAATATGAAAATGCACCTTTTGGCATATTTTTCTCAAACACGGTGCTCTGAAAGATCTCATTTGTAAAATTATTTACTCATTGGTATTTATAAAACATTTTCCATGTTATATTATTTTTTATTTATGTTATTTAAATTCAGAACCTAAATTTGGTATCGATCAGAGGGACATTTTGTCAAATGATATTTTCCCACTTATAATTTCCCAGAATTTGTCGAAGAATAGATAATGATAGATGAAGGTCCGGGATTAAAAAGGTCCACCATCGATGTGTCAAAAACCAGTAAAGTTAAGCATTGCTTAACAACAATATCTGAAACTAGAGGGAAAATGATGTATAACTAACCTTGATTCTTATAACTTTCAGTGGCGGATTAAGCTCTCTGGTGCCCTAGGCCCTATCCGTTCAGGCGCCCTTTTTAATAGACAAAATTTTACTTTTTTAATCAAACTTTTTTTAAAATTATTCAGATATAATTTTTAACTTTGCATAGGGTATATTATATTATTCGCAAATGAATCTAAAATGATATTTTTTTCTTATCTTCACATTTCAAGGCCTTCTGAACATTTTGGTATACGTCAAAATGTGTATGTGTGTATATGTTCAATTTCCATTGATTTTGATTAGTTTTTCGCAAAAGCTGGTAGAGCCGTTTTGAACATACGAAGCAAAAAGTGCAAATAAAATTCAAAACCTTACGCCCTGAATCTTTTCCTTATGTCGTATTTTTGTAGATGGTAACCCGACTGTTGATCCTTCCATATTTGATTTCTTCATTATTAGAATTATTTACTAGGGTTGACTCATTAACTTCCCGAAGGAGCACTTTGTTTGAAAATTTAGAGTTTTTTTTTGCAAAGCAATGTTAACAGAATTTGCACTTAATATTAATATTAATAGAAGTATATGGTAATTTGATGTGCGGATGCCGAATGATCATTTTTCACCACCAGGTGTTGTTTTTAAAACATGTTTTTGGATCTTAATAATCGCTGAACTTGCCTTCCCAAAAATTGGTTAATTCTTCATTTCGCCAATGTGAGTAAAATGATTTGGAATCATTCAAATCGGTCGCTCCGTTCTCTCAGAAACCAAATTTCCATTTTTATGCACTTTTTGTCCCGTATCTTTGAAATGGCTAATCCTGCCTTTGCCAAATACTAAACGTCTCCCTATCAGTAAGAATCGAATGCTTCTTGAATCATGCAAATCGGTTAATCTCTTGAAACCGTGGACAAAAATTAGTATTCGTCCTAATTACTTACATACATATTACCTAAATCCAAACGCACGCACACACAAACATCTATTTTTTGAACCTTTGAAACGTAAAGATATGCAAAAAATATTTTAATTTTTTTGCGACTACTATAACTTACCCCGCGAGAAGTTGAAAATAAAAACAAAGTTTGGACTGATTATTAAAATTTTTGTAAAAAAAACTGCACGCTCACCTTACCATCACAAAAATTTAGTCAATTCATTTTGTGTTTTGAGTTTTTCAATCGGATAGAAAATAGGGCTTACTAAAAAATTGTTGTTGTCATTTTTCATCATTTTGCGCCCTATTCCGAAATGGATAACCTTGTCATTACCAAAAACTAATCAGCACATCTTCCCGACAATTGAATCTTTCAATCGGTTGATTCGTCTCAAAAGCGTCGACAAAAAATTGTAACCGCAAATACACATGCATGTTCCTAAGATATGCCAAAATATTCAAAAGGTTTTGAAACAAAAATATTTATCCACAAGTGGTTTACGTTTCGTTTTTCGAATGACTATAACTTACCTGTGGAGGAAATGCCAATTGGTGGTCTAAAATGATCAATAAACCTAAGCACACCAAATTGTCAGATATTTTAGTTTTGGTTCAGTTTTAAATAAATAGATATTTTAGTTTTGGTTCAATTTAAATAAAAACAAAATTATATACGAACCAAAAAATAATTAATTTATCACAAAATAACAATTAATATATTATGTTAATTTCTAAAATAACATAAGAAACCATTTAAAACCATTTTAAAGCGTTTTCTTTGTAAGATTCACCTTAACAAAGTTACAAAAAATAAACAGAGCTTAAATTTTTCTCCAAAAAAGCTTCAAACATGATACATCAATAAAAATATTAATGAGGCGCCCTCGAATAAGTTTGATATAGAAAACGAATAACATCAATTTCATAAAAAAATTATCTAGATCAGGATCAATACTTAAAATCAATCGCCGTGATTTTTCAGATTTAAAATTTTGACATTCTGAAAAATTTGCCGCCCCCCAAATTGTGTCGCCCTAGGCGATTGGATTATACCATGTTCTCTATAGAAAGTGTATAAAACTTCCAGTTGACAAAATATAGACAAACTAATGGGGTTTATTGTTTTTATAATACCTCATTGTATTATATAATAGCATTCCTTATACACTTAAAGTATTAATATTTTTAATTCTGTAGAAATTGTTTAGATTCTAAACATTAGAATGTACCTTTTACTTACCAAAACAACGTTTGCCGGGTCAGCTAGTAAGTAATATATATTTAAGTATATATAAATATAATTATTATTATACACATACATATATCTTGTGTTTTATTAAAAATGTTTTACAAGAAATGTTCCATACAGAATTGATGAAGAAGCGCGGCGAGCAGTGCTGCTGCTACTCGTTGCAAATCAGAGACGACTTACACGGGCGTTATATGAACGCGAGCGTGTACTTGGTTAGATTTTTTCTACTTTTGAATGTGTTCTATCACATGAAATAAAACAAAATTTTGGACAGTAAAAGAAAATGGAACAGCTCTTCCAATGATGCCAATTAAAAATTAGTCCCAACAACCGCACCACCCAAAAAATTCAAACAAAAAAATATTTTCACTTTTTCATGCACTAAGAAATGAATATTAAATAATATTTGTTATTAACATTATAGTACATACCGATGTGAATAGAACAGCGCTATTTGTTTATCGATATCTTTTACAGTTGCGACAAAATTTGGATTTAAAATTTGGTATATCAAATTTTCTCGAAAATACTTGTTAAGGATTTTTTTGAATTATTTTATTATTATTAGTATTAAAAGTTCATTTTTTACGTATTTTTGATCATTGAAATTTACTTTAAATGAACACAGGATGCAGCTGCAAATAACATAATTTTTCCATAGCTTAAGTAAATACGCCGCATCCCTTTTTATATTTTTATTATTAAGAAATTGTATCAAATTGTAGGATTATAGAAGAATCCCAAATTTTATAGTAGTATTATGTATAATTGTAAACTGCCATCCCCTCCATGTTATATATTATGTGTTATATATAATTCTTATATTATATTTTTAAATTTATAGTAATCAGTATTATTTTAATCGCGATACTAGGCAGATGTTAAGCCTAGCGCGTATTAGTTACTCAATTATTTTAATAAACTTTTTATATTTCTATGTCTATTGCCCTCTTTTCATCTTCTAATAATTACTGTGCACACCAGTTTTTAAGAGTGTACTAACTAATAATCTTTAAAGTGATAACGGCAAAGGCAGGTGTAAGGTGCGTTTTCAAGCCTTAACAATACCTATAAAACGGCATCAAAATTATTTAAATACCAAGGTGGGGCCAATTCTGTATGGAAACACGCCCATACCCTGTGGTCCCATTCAATTCAGAATGGCCTGAATGTCGAGAAAACATAAAATTAGCAAATCTGATTCTTGACACATACCAGTTAATTTTATTAACTTCCCGTGAGTAAGTTATAGTAATGAGCCAAAAATCGAAAATGAAAGTTTCTGCATTTTTCGCGGTTTAAAGGTTTCTGAACGTTTTGGCATATCTCAGAAAAAATTGATGTGTGTGTACGCGTGCGTGTTATTGAACGCGCCGTTCAACCGACTGACAAAACAATTGCTTTTGAAAAAAGGTGTTTCTCCTTTTTTTTAATTTCCAAAAAATTTTCAATATCGAAAATTATTCGGATTTTAATTTTATTCTAGCTAAAGTTATAAAACTCACTTACATACTTTGAATAATTTTAACTTAGCTATTTAGTTTAAATGATCTTATAAATATTAGACATTGTCCTTCATTTTAAATTTGATTGATTGAGTTTTTCGAGATATATGTTCTCGACATTTTTGATAGCATAAAGTAACCGACACTTAATGGATAGTTCGTGCAAAAGGCCGTTTCGGAGAAACCGAGCAATAACTGCAAAGTAATCCAAAAACATTTTGCTTGTGTGGTGAAAAAAAGTTATTTGTTTTCGGCTTCACAAAAAAAGATGTATCAAAATTATGTCTCCTGGTAGGCAAACTCATATTTAAATGAATGCAACAAGATTTTATAAAAATCTTAATAATTAACTATTTGAAAATGTTTAAAACAATTGTTAAAAATTATTGATTGCTCCAATATTTAGTCACTGTACAGAAAATTCCAGCAATTTGCCCTAAGATATGATGATAACTTTTACTTTAGGTATTATTTAAATAAATTAATTAATTCAAAATACACTTACACTGAAGCCAGTAACTCATTATCTGCGTTGTCAGAAACAATATGCTGCAAGGGTCGGAATAGACTCTCACGAGTTTGACATGCTATATCACACGTGTCGGGTAGCTCCATATCATCTACGTCATGGTCATCGGTTCCAGCTTCGAATCGATTTTTAGCAATTTGCGGATACGGATTTCTGGAATATGCATCAATTTTGTTATTTTGTTATTATCTATTATTAACGTTTCAATATCTTAGTTGCTAATTATTGTTAAATAATCATCTAAAATGTTGGAAAATTGAGTATGGTATATGCATAAATCATTCAATCCATTTCAAATCCAACACTTTTATTGCAAGGCGCAACAATATAATTTGATACCATATTTTTTCATAGAGATATCGATTGCAATTTATATCATGTTTTATAACATATTGGTTTATAACTAAAAAAATGTTGTATCTTTAGATTTTTATATACAATTTTACGTTTTTGTTTGATAAAATTGCTCTTTGAAACAATAAGAAAATCTTTCGAACTAGAGATTATACAATAATCAATCGATAATTTGACGCCATGTATAAGTATAAGAATTGTTTTGGAAAAATTTTGATCGAAAAACATTCACAAAAAAGACGATGGTTGCTCAATTATTCGAGCTGGAAAAAAATTATTGGACTACCAAAATGACTATTAGGTATAGGGATTAGTGGAAGGAGTGTTATAATTTAGAGAATGTGTTTTTTATTTTTGCATTTGAAAAAGTGATCCCAAATTTTAGAAAAAAGTGTTAGAGTTTTTGGAAGTAAAATTTAAGTATTTCCAAAAATTCAAAAAAATCTAAATTAAAATTTAGTACAAAACATTTACAATTTGAAATACTGATTGAAAATTATTAAATTACTAAAATGACTATTACGTAATGCCATTTGAGGTAGGGTAGGATATATTAATGAAAACTAAAACTGGTGGTGCATGGCATAGTGCTTCAATGCAAATTTCATTGAATATTCGAGCAAAAAAATAAATAATCAATGAATATCGATCAATGATTAATATTTATTTATTTATTTATAAGCAAGCCGTAATCAATAATAATGAATATTATTTCACGCTCTTGTCAAGCTTATTCATAATTAATATTCGAAGCAAAAAAATTAAAATATTCTTACTAGCTGCACGATGTTCGCTTCTGAAAAAAAGAGCTGCAACAAAACATTCGAACATTAAATACAATGTTTATCATCAAGTTCATCATATTAAAGTCTATTAGACCACTAGTCAAGCCCAAAATTCTAGCACAAGGTTGAAAGTTATACTGATTTAAAACTATAAAAAATTCAATTAAAAATAGCAATAAGAAACTAGGGAAGTCATATAGATACATTTATCATAAATAAACATAAAAAAACAATATTTGTACAGGAGATCAAATGGTCAGACTACATAGATAAAGAATAAGGATTACGCAAGAAAATAGTTATTGAAATCAAATTGAGAAAAATCTGTAATGTCATAAAAAGCTAATTCTTTAAAAAGTTTTTGGATATTGTGTTTTTCTTTTAATTTTATTTATTTATAATGAACAATCAGAATACAGATTCTATAAGCTAATGTGTGATGTATACACAAAATAAAAATTAAATAAAGTGATTAAAATAAACAAATAATAAAGATACAAAAATAAAGATTATAAATAAATACAAGAATATGATTATAAGCAAATTAGGAATAATAAGTACGTTAGGATTGCCTCCATTGAGTTAATCCTAAGTGAAGAAAGTCAGACAGAGATTACATGGTCATTTTGGCGGGCATTTTTCTTTTAAGTCATCGGTTTGTATTTTCTTTCACAAGTGGTTTTAGTAATTTATTGGTATGTGTTGCAATTTTGTTAATATGTGTGCAGACTTTATCCTTAGTGACGTCTTTTATATATGGTATTTTTAGGTCGCTATGTATCATATGATTACTTACAAACCATAGAGCGTCGAATAGAGTTCTGAGAATTTTATTTTGCATTTTATCTGTATTTTAGCTATATGTGATTTGCTAGCGCATCTTCACAGCTCTATGCCGTAGGCTTACGCCGGTTTCAGCACTGCATTGTAGATTAAAACTTTATTATACAGTGAAAGTTTTGACTTTCTGCCTAAAAGCCAATTTAGCTGTTGCATTTTTAGTTATATTTGCTGTATTTTATTGTTTATATGGAATCTCCAGGTGAGCTTGGAATCTAAGTGCAGGCCTAGATACTTAATCACGTTGTTTTCGGGAATTTCGTCACCGTCAAGCGTTACTTTTGGACAGCTTTTTTTCCTGAGCGTGAATGTTATATGTTGTGATTTTGTTTGATTTATTTTTATTTTCCAGTTTTTATACCATTCATTTATTTCATCAAGATGATATTGCAGTTTAAAAGATGCATCGGATGGATCTTGTGAAATTGCCAAAATAGCAATATCGTCCGCAAACGTGCAGCAGGTGGTGTTTCTTAATGTGAGGAAGTCATTGCTATAAATAATGTAAATGAATGGCACCAAAACACTTCCCTGTGGGATTCCTGTTTTCATTACTTCCGGCTCAGTTGCAGTATCGCCAACCTTGACTTGAAATTTTCTCCGAGTAAGGTAAGACTAAAAAAACATCTTGTACGCTGGCAATAAATTTCCGATTGTGTAAAGAAGGCCTTTATGTCAAACTTTATCAAATGCTTGGCTCACGTCTAAGAAAGCAGCAGAGCAGTATTTGCTGCCTTCAAAACCTTTATTAATAGTGTCCACTATTCGATGACACTGTTGCGTAGTTGTGTGTCCGCTGCGAAAGCCAAATTGGTGGTCAGGAATTAGGTTAGTAGTCCTTGCGATGTTTGCTAGCAAAGGCTTTTGAATATTTTAGATGTTGTTGGGAGCAGACTTATTGGTCTATATGAATTGACTTTGTTCCGATCTTTTCCTACCTTTGGGATCATTTTGACCGTAGAGGTTTTGAATAATATCGGCCAATAATTGAGTCTAAAAATTGCATTAAAGATGTAGGTAAGTAAAATAAATCCTTCTCTATGGAGTTTTTTAAGCATTATGCTTGAAATTAAATCTATACCTACAGCTTTTTTGTTTTTAAGACGTTTAATTTCATTATAAACACATTTCACGGTGAAGAATCTAGTTTTGTTATGGTCTGAGGTTGTGTTTTCAGAATTAGAAGTATTAAAATTTGACTTGATATTATTAAACGAAAAGCCAGATGATAGATAAATAGCAAACAGGTTTGCTTTTTCAGAGTCACTTCTTGCCCAAGAATCGGAAGCATTTAATCTTATTGGCGGGCGTTTAGTTGCAGGTTTTCTTCTGTTAGATAGTGGCTTCCATAAGCTGTTATCAAATCTATTCAATCTGGAAACATAGTTAGTAAAGTTAGTATTGTTTATTTCACTAAATTTAGTTCTCAATAAGTTATTCATTCTATTTAGTAGAGACTCATCCTGTGGCGAGTGAGTGGTTTACCATCTTTTCCTAATCCTACGTTTCTCAGCTATGAGTTTCCTAATCACTAGCGTTATATAGGATCCTTTATTGGTGACGAAATTTTGCGGAGTACAAACTTTGACTGCATTGTGCAAAATTTGTTGAAAGTTGTTCAATGTGCCTTCAATATCGCTTGAGCATTTTAGAGGCATTTTAAAGTAAAGTCCTTGTATAACACCCAGTCCGTTTTATGATTATGAAGTTGGCAACTTGTTAGTGTTTGATTTAAATTTGAACTCACAGATACAATGACTGGAGAGTGGTCCGAGTTTAGGTCGTAATTTGAATGACCTTCGATGCATTTATTGTCAATGCCGCCTGAAATGAAAAAATCGAGTAAGTCAGGTATTCTCGCCGGATCACTTGGTCAATAGGAAGGATTACCTATGGATACTGTAACAAAGTTGAGATGTTGAGTTACAAAATTAAGTTTTTTTTCTTTTGGGTTAGAAATACGAGATCCCCAATTTGGGTGTTTACTATTAAAGTCGCCTCCTGCTAAAAATTTGGGCCGAAATGTGTTAAAGAATTCTTGAAACTGCTCCCTTTTGATATTATGGCTTGGAGGACAATATACAGCGGAGATAGTCAACTCATATGGCAATGTTTGAACTTTTACAGAAGTCGCTTGAATATAATCTCTGTTGAACTGGTCCATTTCATAATGCGAAATATTATTTTTAATAATAACGGCTGTATCACCCTGTGGTTTTCCGTTTGGGTGCGGAGTGTGGTAAATGGTGTAAAAAGGAATTTTTTTTTTTTTTTTTTTGTTACAATTTATTTTTGTTAATCAAGACTTTAATGTCTTATTTACAAAATTGATATGAGCAAAAAAAAAAAAATACAAAAAAATAAAAAATGCAATACATTGAACATAAAATGAAAAAAGTTAAAATAAAAATTTAATTAAAACAGTAATACAAAAATAATAACATAAATGAACGATGACGTGATGATGTATGCCGCGTACTACGTCAGGACGCGTGCAGACATTGGGCTAAGTGTTTGGTAGATCGGAAGGCCATTTCTTGCTCAATCTTCTTATCGGTCTCTGAATCGCTTGAATTGTAGGATTTGTATGCTGGATCAATTTGTTGTTGAAAGATGAACTTCTAATCTTGATCATTTCGTTGACTGTTGAGATTTTCAAATCCTTATGTAGGCAAAAATTCGAAATATACCAAGGCGCATTAGTAAGGATACGCAGAATTTTATTCTGGCACCTTTGAATGATGTTTATGTTAGATTTGCATGAGCAACCCCATAGTTCGATTCCATAAGTCCAAATGGGCACTATGATAGTTTTATAAAAAAGTACCTTGTTATCGAGAGAGATTTCAGATTTCCTCCCAAAAAGCCAGTAAAAATCTTTTATTTTCAGTTGGATTTGTTTCTTTTTATATTCAATGTGCGTTCTCCATGGCAATTTCGAATCAATGTGCATGCCTAAATATTTAACAGAATTGCATAGTGGAATTATTGAATTGTTCATGATGATAGGTGGACTGTTGTGATGTTTTAGAGAAACAATTATGTGCTGAGATTTTTCGATATTGATTTTGATATTCCAATCTAAAAACCATTTTTCGAGACTAGATAAATAATTTTGTAAATGACAAGTTGCTGTTCTAATATCGGAATTGCATGAAATAATTGCTATGTCATCGGCGTAAGTGCATATGGTTAGAAGATCATCTGTGGGCATATCGTTTGTGAAAAGAAGATAAAGTACAGGGCTTAGCACACTGCCCTGTGGTACCCCGCATTCTATATTTCTGATGCTTGAAGTCACATCTTTAATTTTGATTCTAAATTTTCTATTAAGCAAATATGAGCTTAAGATATTGAAGTAGTTTGGAAAAGTTGTTTTGATTTTATATAGGAGTCCTGAGTGCCAAACCTTGTCAAAAGCCTGACTGACATCTAAGAATACGGCTACGCTGTGTTCCTTTCTATTCATGGCTTCAAGAATACGAGACACCGTTCTGTTGCATTGTTGAATTGTAGAGTGATTTTTTCTGAAGCCAAACTGATGGTGAGGAATCCAACTATCATTCGGATGATCTTCTGACAATCTCTGCAACAAAAGTCTCTCTAAAATTTTCGATAATATCGATAAAAGACTGATAGGACGGTATGAACTAGCAGTGTGATGGTTTTTGTTTGGTTTAGCGATCATAATAATTTCTGCAGTCTTCCATGCTGTCGGCCAATAATTGTATTGAAGTATGGCGTTGAAAATATTTTTTATATATAAAATACCTTTTGTAGGCAATTCTTTTAACATCTTTGGAGTAATTTTATCCATACCCGGCGAAGATCTATTTTTTATCCTTTTTATTTCACATAAGACATCATTTGGTGAAAAATGTCCTAACGGTGTAGAATGTATGGGTTGATTTACGAAATTGTTAATTAAATTATTCTGGGAAATATTTCGAGCGCTAAAAATGCTACTTAGATGATCAGCAAATGCCTCTGCTTTTTCTTCGTTGCTTTTTGCCCAAATGAATCCGTTTTGGTTGGTTATTTTCAGAGGAGGGTTTTGTTGTAGGGGTTTACTTTTGTTTCTGATTGGTTTCCATATGGAATTATCGTATCTATTTAGCTGCAATATATACGACCTGAATGTACAATTCTTCCATTCTTTCATTTTTTTCCTCAGCGTGTTATTGAGATGATTGAGCGATGTCTTATCCGTTGGTAGATGAGAATGTTGCCAGGTACGTCTTGCTCTTCGTTTCTGTGCAATTAGCTTCTTAATCTCTTGCGGAATTATTAGATTATCATTTCTTGGAATAATGTTCGGGGTGATCTGCTTGGTTGTTTCACGTACAATCTCAGAAAAATAATCTATATTATTTTCTATATCAATAACGCTTGTAGGCCTAGATTTTGGAAATAATTTTGAATCAAGTATGGATTTGAATTGAATCCAGTTAGAAAGATTGTTGTGTAGAATATGATTGTTGATAACTGGAGTAGGAAATGTGCTAAACGTCACAAGTATTGGAGAATGATCTGAAGAGAGATCGTAACTAGATTCAACATTAAGATTTGAAAGATCAATACCTTTCACAATAAAAAAATCTAAAAGGTCTGGAACTTTAGTAGGGTCAGAAGGCCAATAAGTTGGACTGCAAGTTGAAATAAAGGAGAGGTTATTTTGCCGTATGGCTGCATGAAGAATCTTTCCTTTGGCTGTAGTCAGTCTAGAACCCCAGGCAATATGTTTACAATTAAAGTCACCACCAATGATAAATTTATTACCTAATTGAGAGAAAAATGAAGAAAACTGAGCACAAGAAATTTTGAATCTTGGTGGACAATAAACAGCAGAAACACAAAAATTATATAAATTTGTTTCAACAGAAATTTGAGTTGCTTGTAGAAAATCATCAGAAATATTTGGTAGAACAAAATGCTTTATATTATTTTTGATTAATATAGCCGAACCGCCGCGAGCCCTGCCACTTGGGTGATTTGAATTATAAGTAGTGTAGTTATAAATTTTAAAGTAGTTTTTTTCAGTGAAGTGAGTTTCTGAGATTAATAAGATATCTATTAAGTTTAACTTTAAAAAACATTCTACTTCATTTTTGTGAGGTATTAAACCGTTGGCATTCCATTCAGCAATTTTAATTATTTTTGCCATTACTTTTGTTGTTGACTAACGAGGATAACATATTTATTATTATGGTGTTCTGTTGCAAAAGCTGATTGAAGATATTTTTAAATTCTAAAATAAGTGTTGCTAGAGAATCAGAATCGGGATTTGAAGGTGAATGATTAGAAGCAGAGTAATTGTTTTTTGCAATGTCTGCATAGGATGAATTTTGAATTGTTGGTTTTAAGGCCGGAGAAATGTTGTTTATTTTATTATTAGAATTAGAATTATTAGAATTATTAAAATTTTGGTTATTTGGATTTGGATTTATGACTGATTGATTTACTGGAGTTTTGTTTTTTTGTTCTTTAATTTTTTGGACGTATGAGCAACCGCGATAATTAGCTGGATGAGCACCGTCGCAAAAATAACAACATGCCGGAACATTCGGATCTTTGGTACAAGCTTTAGTATTATGATTGTCACCGCATTTTAGGCAAGCAAATGGTCTATTGCAGTATTTTTTGGTGTGATTAAAGAGTTGACAGCGAGTGCATTGTATAATGTTGTTGGACTTTCTCGGTGGTTCGACGCGTATTATGCAGTTGAATAATTTATAAATGTTATAAATATTTTTGTTATTTCTATTTGGTTCCAGATCAACAAAAAACATATTAAGAGGTTCTTTTGTTATTCTATGTCTAATATTTAGGATATTACGTACGACATGACCCTGTTTTAATAGTTCTAATTTAATTGCATCTGTGCTTGTTGAAAAGTGTACATTTCTAAGAACAACCCTATAAGCCTTCTCTTCTTTTAATTGATATGTATGATATACGGCATTAGTTTCTTTTAGATGTCTGGATAAAGTTCGAAAATGGTCGACAGAATTACATAGAATTTTAAATGTATTGTTAGCTAAACTTCTCAGGAAATATTGATCATGCGGAATTATTTCATTTAATTGATTAGACATATCATTAATATCGTCAACTCCGTAAATAAATATTGGAGGGGGCTTACTGACTGGGGCCGGTTTAACTAAGTTATCATCATTAGCTGTGACTATTGTAGAAAGGGCCGAAAATCTGTTTTGAATTTTGACATCTATTCCTAATGGTTCAAATGAAGTTTTTCTTTTTTTGAAATTGACTACTTGCCATGAATTAGGAGGTTTCTTGACATCAGAATGTGGTTGAGTGAGGCTTGTAGATGCACTATTACTAGATGATATTACTTCCTGTCTTGAGTCAGAAACTGATGAAGTTGAACGCAGCGAGACCTTTTCCGATGTAAACATATTGGTCCGACCTTCTTCGCGAGGTATCTTGCTGTATTTGCTGGATCCAATAACGGTCTTTCGTAGTTTTGGGATTTCTGATGGTTTACTGTCCGATTCCATATTCGCTTCTATATCTTGATTGAAATGTAAGACATTTTTTGATTCCACGAACGCACATTAGAGTCTCGATTATGTATGGTTTTTTGTAAGCAATTATTTAATTATCTGTACACTTTTGTAAGCTTTTCATGCAATTTTAATAAACCGTAAAATTCAATCTGACATGCACTTGTTTTTTTTTCAAAAAACAAAAAAAAAAAAAAAGGAATAGTGAAGTGGGAATATTTAGCAAAGCGCGTTTCGCTAATTAATAAAACGTCTATTTTATTAATTGACAAAAATATAATTACTTCATTTTTGTGTGCTAGAAGCCCATTGGCGTTCCATATTGCTATTCTACGAAATTTCCATTTTTATTTAATTTTGTTTATAAGTGTAGATAACGTGTTCACAATAATATTATTTTGTTGCAACATATGTTGAAACATGGTTTTGATTTCCGATAAAAACTGCGATAATAGCATATCTACATGATTTGTGTTCGAAGCTTCTTGTTGTTGCTTCAGACATCTTCTTACTACTTTCTACTATTTCATTTCTCTTTATTTTCAATTCTAATTCTTTTTTTATACATTCTAATACCTTATACATTCTAACCATTTTAACATACATCTTACAATTGAAATTCTGACACATTTTTTTATATTTTTACAATTGGAAGCACCAGGGATCGAACCAACGATCTCCGGCATGTGAGTCGGACATGCTACCTCTGAGCTATACTTGATCGATCAAAGATCGACCAATTCAATTCTAGATCAAGTGCAGGAGGCTTGCACCGCTTCCTTAAAATTTTTAAGGTAAAATTTCCTTAGCTTACTCTCCTTCCAAACCCAGGATTGGAGTTGTAACTAGGAAGAGGGTAAGCACCCATTAGAGTGTGGTTTAATGAAGTAGTTTTTAATATTATTAAAATCAGTGTTGGGTGCTAAACAACCGCAAAAATTTTTCGACAAGCGCATGAAAAAATGTTAACAAACATGGGTATGCATGTGCTCACCCGTGAAGTACTTAAAAATAAGTATTGACCATGGACAGTGAGCTCGATGAGTACCACATAGTTAAAAGGAAGAAGAGTTCGAAGAAAAACAAAAATGAGTATAATGCAGATGACGTCCAACAGCCATCTTCATGTAAAATAGAGAATTCAGCACTCTTGCTCAATTAAAGAACCAAAAAAGAGAATATCGGGAGACAGCTAATACACAGGCCAGCACGAACATCTGCGCCGCTGATGAGGAGCTTCTTGTCAGCATTACAACTCACCAACGTTGGAATGAGTAACTTGCCTTACTTCAACTCCCGGTACCGTCTTCATTACCATAGATCCGTCTTCATTATCATAGATAGTGGTTTAAAAATAACTGCCATCAATGTATACAAGAGACGTCAAAAAGCAACTCCAATTCATATTAATTTACATCCCGTCAAGCGGACTACTATATTTGAACTTACAGAACCTACTCGACTTAATTACTAATATCCTAATGATAGGAGACTCCAACGCACAACACACATCATAAAACTGCAACTACAACATTGCAAATGGAACAAGAATTTACGAATACCTGACCGTACACAATGACACAAACGCACAACTACACTATCCTGACACGCCGACCACTTCACCAAACTACTATCATAGCACAATAGATTTAGCATTGACTAAAAATCTATATGTAACGTCCAAACCCACAATAAGATCTATTTTTATGATTATCACCTATAGGCTCGACGTCGACCGGGCTACTCATGGTGAAGTTTCAGAGTCAACTAGCCACTTTTTGGAGACATCATTACAGAAAACATACGACACACGAGATCCATTGAGACCAACACAGACATTGAAGATGCTGTGATACATCTGGCACAGACGATCAAAGATACCATACAACACACAATATCTATACGAGACGCAAAAGCGATGTCAGTTAACATGCTACTAAAGTAAATATTACTAAAAATTAGATTAAAAAATTATACAAAAAAACTGTGGCAACGTGATGATATCAGATTCCTGAAGAAATACTTACAGACTGAAAACAATTATTTCTAATGAGATACGTGACCCTCGGAACGAAACTTGGACTAAACTGGCATCGTGTTTTAAAGCAAATTTCTGGAACTTCCCGCACCGTAACGAAATGTTCGAGAAATATTAAATGTTTTCAAATAGATTATTATAAATACTGTAACATTGTCTAATATTTAAAAGTATTATATAAACTGAGGGACCGATTCTGCCGCATAACAGAAAAATTTGACAAGGTCATGTTATGGAGAACTTTCCATACTAATATAGATAAAAGGTATGTGGTTGGTGTTCAGTTAGGCGAATTTCTCAGGTTTTCTGATGCAAAACATAACCTAAAAAGCGCATAAATGTCAAAAAAACGATGTTAGATAAGTGTGTGTTTCTGATATCACTAGAAAACATACGAGTGACGTTGCAGTTTATGAATAAAACGCCTGAGTGAACAGCAAATACATGACATTTTGACAGCATTCAGTATGATTCATTCGCATAATGTATGGAAGTCGGAGCGTAACATAGCTTTGCCGTAACATTTCTCTGTTATGCGGCAGAATCAGTCCCTGAATTGCAAAGTTAAAATTATTTATTTAATTTATGTAAGTGGTCTTTACAACTTTAGCAAGAATTAAAAATAAAATTTTAATTACATTCGATACACAAAAAAAAATTCTTAAAAAAAATGTTTTTTCCAAAAGCAATTGTTTTGCCAACACAGGCAGATATATTTTTTTTTGAATCATTCAATTCGGATGCTTAGTTCTCTCAAAAACTGTATTTTTTGTACAAATAGCTCTGTATCTTTGAAATAAATGGACCTGCATGTGCAAAAAACTAATCAGCGCTTCGCTCCATCATTACGAATTGAATGTTTTTTAGATCGTTCAAATCGGAAGCTCCGTTCGCTCAAAAACTTGATTTTCTGTACATTTTACTCTGTATCTCCTTAACGGCTAGACCTGCCTTTGCCAAAAACTAATCAGCACATCTCCTTATCAATAAGAATCCAATGTTTTCTGAACTTGAACTTCAACACGATTCGAATCGGTTGATCCGTGCGTCCGAAAGCATGGAAGAAAAAATGCGGACATACAAAACACACCTATATTCATTTTTTCTGAGGAATGCCAAAATATTCGAAAACCTCCAAAACATGAAGATATGCAAAAAGTTTCATCTTCAATTTTTGGCTCATTACTGTAACTTACCCTACGGGAAGTTAATAAGAAAACGAAAAGGCATCTGGATTGGACGGACTACAAAATATACTGAAGCGCTTTCATACCACCCGCATAATGGCCGAAGGCTATTTTCCTGCTATATAAAAAAAGTCAAATATATTTCCCATATTGAAGCCTAAAAAACAACCAGATGACGGGCAAAATTACGGGCCAATAAGCCTTTTCGATGTAATGAGCAAAGTAAATCACTAATAAAAACTTCTCCTTATACGACTAAACCGATACATAAAACGCAACAAAATCATACCAGACACTGAATATAGATTTAAATCATCTACATCACCCAGGCTACTAATCACAAATATACAGGAACAATAAATACACTGACATACTATACGAACAAGTCGCAAATCAAAATCAATCCACAAAAGACTGAAGCTATAGTGTTGTATACAAAGAACCCTAAGTCCACTACATTGATTGAATTAAAAGTAATTGAATATTTCAAGGATGTCAAATACCTTAGTGTGAGCTTGGATAATAGACTCAGCTTCACGAAACATACCAACATGAAAATCGAACAGGCTTACGGGATCATAAATTTACTGAAACCTCTTTTGAACCACAGCAGCTCGCTGAGCATGAAAGAAAAACGGACACTCTACTTGACATCAATACGACCGATACTGTTGTACGCCGCTCCAGCATGGAACGCCGCAACAAAGACTATCTTAAAAAAACTACATATTGTATAAAATAGAACCTTGCGACTAGTACTCAACAAATCATAAAACCCACGGACCAGACACTATTACTCTTAAAAATACATACATAAACAGACTAAAATAGCGACGATACTCGATCAAATTAAGAAGCTCACTAAACGTTTACCTAAAACAAAAAGATCACTCAAATAACAACACCCAGGCCCTTGGCCAATAAACTTACAAAATAGTTTGGCATGGCAAATGCACCATGCCAAACTATGTCCTTAGTAGCAAATTTATGCATACTCTTTCTTTTCTTGGTCAATTTTTGATTTTACACTTGTTTTGCCCATATATTATTATTATACCCTCGAGTATTAAACTCATACATTTTAAACATATAATGTATGTATTGTACGTTTAAGTGCCAAATCTATATATTGAAATAAATCTTTTTGAAATTGAAAAACAAATATTATTAACAAATAAATATTGTCCTCAATAATAAAGCAATATTTTTTATCACTGGCTGTCAAAAATGGCACTCAAGTGATAAAATAAAATTGATGCAACACTTTTTCTCATAGGCTGACAAATATTGTCATCAAATTGAAATATAAGTATTGATGCAACATTTTTCATAATCGGCTATTAGATATTGTCTTCAAATTGCAACATAATTATTTATGGAACATTTTTTAATACAATTTGCTAATTATGTTTTATCAAAGTTTCAAGTCATTTTGAATCAAATTAGACCAAATTTAGCAAAAATATGTGTGTGCTTGTATGTGTGTATCTAAGCTGATTGTTGACCTTCACTCGAGGTTCTCTCAAAAAGATCAGAAGCCATTTGATGCAACAAGTCCGTAAATATTTAGACTTTATGTAACTTGGTATGGCGATAAAGTAACTATACTATACTATATATACTATACATTTCAAATATGACTCCTAGTTCAGCCTGGGCGGCCGAGCGGTTCACATCGGAGTGTTTACATTTAAATACTACGGTATCAATTCATGCTAATAGTTTTGTTATCTGTGCATTCAATACATTATCAAGTAAATCGGTACAATAAATTGCGTAACATGTTCCCTTTCGGAAGAGACACTGTTTCGCATTCATATATTTGAAACAGTGTTTACAATTGTGTAGTGCATAAATTTTCTGAAATAATGGTTAAATCAACTAGTGACAAAAAATTATCGTATTGTGGAATCATTAAAGATTTTAGATGACAATTCAACTCCAAATTCCTGATTCGTCCAAAGTCATATATTGCTAAAAATCCGCAAACACATTCAACAGCGCCGTGCTCTGCAAAAGATTAACGACGTCGAAATGTCAAATGAAAACAATGAATCAATTGATAGTAACCAATCTATACCAAATCAAAGAATATCAAATAAAGTCGGTACCAGTGCTGAAATTAATAGTGATTGGACTGTGGTAAATAATTAAAAAAATAAACAGATCGACACAGAAACACCGTCATATTCCAAGAAAGTGGTAACAAAAGACTACTGGCTCAAAGCTACTACTCCAACCAGCAATTACTACGCAGTTTTACAAGTACAAAATAAAACACCGATCAAACCTCCGCCAATTTTTGTACACAAAGTGGGGGATATTAAGCTATTGATTGAACTGTTAGAAAGCAAAGCCAAGCAACAATACTCACTAAAAACTATAGGAACAACACAAGTATAATAAATAAATCTCGTAAATGTATAAACTTATAATAATATTTTAAACATTTGAACAAACTGAAAAAAGGAACACAGATGCATTCCTATCAAGATAAGTCAAAACGATCATTTAAAGTCGTGGTTAAAAACCTACACTATAGCACCGACTTAGACGTGCTGACAAAAGAAATAGAAGAGCTAGGGCATATAGTTGTACGCATTTCTTTTCTCAGAAGCAGATATACAAAATTCCCAGTAAATATTCTCTCGGTAGAACTGAAGCAAAAAGAAAATAATAAAGATTTTTACAAAATTGAATTTTTATGTAAAACCAAAGTAGAAATTCAAGCTAAACCATATTCTCGCAAAATAGTTTAGTGGACACGATGTCAAAGGCTAGGACATACAAGAAATTTTTGCTACAGAACTCCCCGCTGCGTGAAATGCGTTCAGGAACACCTAACTGAAAAATGCTCATGGACAGACAAAATAAATAGCTGAGTAGCATGTGTTCTCTGCAATGGAAATCATCCGGGTAATTACAAAGGCTGCAGGGTATATAAAAAACAGCTCAAAAGAAAATATCCAGCTCCTCGGGAAAAGCAATTTACTTCCAATAGACAATCTATCAGTAACACAACAGTACCTGGAGTTTTGTACTCTGAAAAAAACACTGACCGAACAAATGAGCACATTGCTCAGTTGACTCGCAAAAATTTTAAACACGAAGATTTATTGGCAAGGCTTTTAAGAATATGTTTATGAAATGGTCTGTGTTAGCATACACAGTAGCTTAAATATTTTTTGATAAACAACAACATCGACATCATGCTTATATCTGAGTCTCATCTCAAACAAAGATGCGGGGCTTCAGGTGCTTTTGTACACATTTTAGAATCGTGATCAGAGCCGCATTGCACGCATATGAATCTGCGGTTGCAGTATCGCTAAGTATGGCCGTACATTTGGCACCTTACACATTGGGGGATATTTGATGATTTTATTGGGGCTCAAAATGAATTATTTGCTTTAACAAATTTATTTTTTTTAACAAATTTAAAAATTTGGAAAATCTTTAGTTTATATAATATGATATTCAGAATTAATTAATGAATTTATTATTGTATATATAATAATTTATACTTTATTGACTTTTAAGGTAAAAGACGCCCCTGCTCAATATTCAAAGAATACATTATTGTTATAGTTAAATGTCATTTAATATTAATCATTTAACCGCTACGTGCAAGAGTTGTATGTACATATATACAATAAAGCCATTCATTATATTCAATCCAAGCTTTTACTAAAAAAGAGCTATTTTGGGTTTTTTTTATCGCAGAAAATACAAATATTATTTTTGGTTTTGAAAATTAAAAGTTTACTTTCAGAAGCAGATTATACTTTTGACATGTGGACTCCGACAAGTCTCTTTCTTAATTCTATTCATTATATTCTGAAATGATATAAAGTTGTTGGTGGGAGGTGTTTGTGTATCGGCTGATGTTCGTTTGTTGAAAGATCCACAGTCCTGGATATTGGTTACTGTGGTAGCTTCTTTATGCGATATGGTAATAATGTCCGTCTAACCTTTCCTGATGCCTTGGGTCGAGCAGTAGGAATAATGTTAGATCGACTGGTTTGATGAGAGTTCTCTTCAGACTAATGGGTCCTTTCAATAAGGTATTCGCTGAAAGAGACAAACTTCTGGTTCCAATAAAAATCCACTTGTAATGTTTTACACTGTATTTATTGCGTTACTTCACAGACATAATCTCCACTTAGATTATCTAAGACTACTCTTAATACATCATCACTCGGCTAGAGTCTTGACTAAGACATCACTGGTTAATACAAATAATTCTGACTCTATATATTATGCATTGTACGTGTCAATTCTAGGAATGGCGTCTTCCGCGTTCATGTAAAGATCTTGGACTTTGATCAACATTGAACAATGAATTCATATTTTTATTAAAAGCACGTATGATCGTGTTATTACAGAACACGCCACCCCTAAAGAATATTGTTAGTCCTCTAACAATTGAAAAGAAAAAAAAAGACAAAGAAATTACAATTTATTTGGGGTTCCTCCCCTCTAAAACAATTTATCGTCTTCGATAAATGAAAAATAGTAATCTATGGTACAATTGATTAGAGCAAAAGAGAGAAAAATTTGAAAACTATTTGCAAAATATGAAAAAGTAAAAGTATAAAATTTTGTAGTATTTCTAAAATATAATAATTAGATAACAAATCTGATGATAATATAAATAAAAAATTTAACATCAACCTTTCAAAATCTAATATTGTTGTAACATTTTGCTGCATATTGTGATTTTTAATAATTCATTAAAATTATTTGATTTAGCTTCAGCAGTTTGTTTAATTTCAAAAGTAGGATTTTGATAATACAGCAAAATATTACAAACAATAATTAGTTACATTATTCTTATTGGATATAGTATGCAATCTAATACCATATGAATTCGCATAGTTGCATAATTTGTGTGACTGCTTTAAAATGATTAGTAGACAAAAACGAAGTTGTGACCTATATGATTTATATATCAATAAAACTTCTAAAAATTTAAAAATTAATTATTTGATCCATTATCACTATCATTAATTAGTTTCGATAAAATAATAAAAACAATTTTTCTATTTGCATAAGAATATTAACAAGGTGCAAGATCTCTCTTTCTTTTCACAAATTTAATATTATAATAAATTGTTTAATTTTGTATGATAATTTATTTATTTGATTCGAATTTAAAATATGATCAAAATACTCTGTGTCAGATTCAGTTCAATATTTTTAATAGGATGTTTAAAAATCGCGCGATTATAACTGAATTCTAACTATATGAGAATCCTGCATCAATCTTCGAAAATTTAAAAAAAAAAAAAAAATAGCTTGCACACTTGTTGCCATTCTGATGCATTACATCTAGATAGAAATGGAAGATAGTGATAATTCGTCTTGTAATCTAATAATTTTGTGTTGTCACATACTTCTACATTAATACATTTCTGTAGGCCCTCTTGATTTTAACTTTTATTTTCAAATTTTTATTTTGAACATTCTAAATATACAATAAAATTCTAAATGTCAATATTAATAAAAAATGAGTGGCCATTCAATTTCAGAATAATTGATACAAATATATTATTATATATATTTTTTCTATATTTTGTTTCCATTTGAATTATTGATACTACTCATCAAAATTACTTTTGTTTTAAGTGAATAAATAGTGGATAGAAATTAATCTCAAAGAAATTTATTGGTTTTATTTAATCTACTTTGAACGCTCAAAATTCATTACTATCAATAAAAATAAAAATACACTATGAAAATATTAATATGTCAAATAAAACAAAATTAATTACGATAAAATTATTCAAAAAGCAAAATTAAAATATCATATTATTAGAAGTTTAATTGAATAAAATATGTCGCCAATTAATACTTCAAAATTTAAATAATAGTAAAATAAAATTTTGTAAAATGCATCAAGATTCATAAAATTCACGAAGTTAATACATCATAAGCAAATTTGTATTGCGTGCCTTGTTAAAATTTGAAACCGAATGTTACGTGATATTTCTTTACTCAAATTTCAAAATAGAAATATGATAAAGCTTGTTATGCTATTAACGCAAATAATCGAAATTACATTTAGTATGAACAATTATTATAAAAAATTCAATTAGGAAAAATATTATCATCGTTAATTTACACAATAGAAAATGAATTTACTCAATCACTTACTAATTTTCAAAATGAAATTTATTATACTTGTTCAATATAACGCCAATAAATTGAATTGAATTTAAAATGAAATCATTTAGTATCAATAATTCAAACATGGACTTTTTCTATTTTCCTATTTTTTTTTCAATTTATAATTCTGTTCTATGGGGATAGTTACATTTCTATTATTGACATTAATTTAAATTAATCCCCTTCATTTCTGTAACATTTTGTATTGTGATATGGGCAGTTGATTAAATTTAATTATTATTGAAATTTGCATTTTCAAGTTCAATTATTTTCACACAAAACTTCAAAGTTCATTATATTCAAGATTAAAATTTTATTCTTATGTAATATTTTAAAATTATTTATATACTCAACATTAATAGTTGGAATTTATTCTCATTTAATATTTAATAAAATCGATAAAATCAACGAGCGTGTTTTGGTCCTAAAATGAAAATAACGAAATAAATTTATTTGAAAGATTTTATTGACTCGTTCCCGCGGATTCATGAGTCTCTTATAAGTCATCAAAATTACGTCAAATATATTTAAGATCTCGCGGTTTTCACTAACCTTACGAGTCTCCATTCGGGTTTTTCCTACCCTGATTAATTATTTATTTGTCAGATACCTATTGTTTCTTTTGAACAATTTAATATTAGGCTATCTGATATGAAGGATTGGCACTATCGCCTGAAAAGTGGCACAATGGCTACACTAAATCCTTTAGGCATTTCGCCTTTATACTGGCATTTAAAGCCACATTAAAAATCGCGACGTTATAAAAAGATTTACAGAAGTAAATTGGAAACTCAAAGTCATTAACTAGAGTCACTTACTTTTCAATATTACTTTCTGAGTCTTTTATATTATTACTTGATGACTTTGTTACTAATCTTTACAATTATTTTACTTTGAAATATTTCTGTTATGAAATTCGGACCTGGCAATGCTCGTAATTGTTTTTGTTAAAAAATGCTTAGCTAACAATATTTGCTTGAACTTAACCTTGACGTGTGATATGTGAAGTCAACAAAATAATAGTGAACACAAAATAATCGAACTGCCCGTTGTTACAAAAATGTTACCCAAGTACAACCAAAATCCTAATACTTAAAAAAAATTCAAATTGACAAAATATTATTATTTATATTCTAATTGACAAATAAAATCTTAAAAAAATTGACGACTATGATGTTCTGGTCTGGATATGTTGAAGGATTGGTTTTTCTTACTTGGGGAGTGAGCCTTAGTCAAGAAGTCTGCGTCGATCTGCGTAGTTCTGTCTGCGTAGTTCTGTCTGCGTAGTTTATCTCGGTAATGCTGCCACCTTTGGTGCCTTTAGTTCATCGTGCTAGTCCTGGTCTTGCTGCTTGCTGGATACTCCGTTTTAGTTTAATTACTCTGCAGCCTCTGGTTGCGAAGAAAACCGGATCCAGATTTCACCAAGCACAATTCAAAAAACTAACACTTCACTACAAGGAAATCCACCGCTTGACACCATGGAATGATATAAAGTTGTTGGTGGGAGGTGTTTGTGTATCGGCTGATGTTCGTTTGTTGAAAGATCCACAGTCCTGGATATTGGTTACTGTGGTAGCTTCTTTATGCGATATGGTAATAATGTCCGTCCAACCTTTCCTGATGCCTCGGGTCGAGCAGTAGGAATAATGTTTGATCGACTGGTTTGATGAGAGTTCTCTTCAGACTAATGGGTCCTTTCAATAAGGTATTCGCTGGAAGAGACAAACTTCTGGTTCCAATAAAAATCCACTTGTAATGTTTTACATTGTATTTATTGCTTTACTTCACAGACATAATCTCCACTTAGATTATCTAAGACTACTCTTAATACATCATCACTCGGCTAGAGTCTTGACTAAGACATCACTGGTTAATACAAATAATTCTGACTCTATATATTATGCATTGTACGTGTCATTTCTAGGAATGGCGTCTTTCGCGTTCATGTAAAGATCTTGGACTTTGATCAACATTGAACAATGAATTCAAATTTTTATTAAAAGCACGTATGATCGTGTTATTACAGAACAATTCATTATATTCAATCTAAGCCTTTACTAAAAAAGAGATATTTTGGGTTTTTTTATCGCAGAAAATACAAATATTATTTTTGGTTTTGAAAATTAAAAGTTTACTTTCAGAAGCAAATTATACTTTTGACATGTGGACTCCGACAAGTCTCTTTCTTAATTTTATTTATTATAATCCATTGTTGCAAGTCTAATTTCAACACATTTTAAACAAAAGGATTTTAATTCGTTTTAGAACACATTCACTGGTTTCTTCATATTTTTTCGCGTTTTCTTTAAACAGTTTATGGATTTTTAATTACTTTAGCCATGATATAATGATGGAATATTTTATCAAGACTTGAATCTAATAACAAAACTAGTTGGTTTGGTATTTAGCCTTGAAGCAAGTTACATGAACTTCCCGATATGTGTAATTAATCGACTCAATCAATAAAAAATAATTTAATTGATGAGTGATTAGAAGTATTCCGAGTGGATTTATTACACATGATTGAAAACGAACGAACACTTTGACACGGTATATTTTCTAATAGCAATTTTTCAAAAATCACCAGTTTTTATAATTGAACCAGTTTCCATAGGACTTTAACGGTTTACTATGTCCATTGAAACCAAGTGCTCTATCGTTATACCAACTTGTCGTAAGGCCGTGATATTTCAGTAAGTTCTGTAATACGTAAGTTCATAAGACCATGATATATATAGCCAAAAAAAGTTCTATGAAAATCGGCTTAAATTTTTTTTCAACAGTTAATTACAAAAAAACGGCTCGGTAGATTTTCACCTAAAACTAATCAGTATCATTCCCAACTAATATCTTTCAAACTGTTTTTGATTTTTTAAAATCGATTCGATAATTTGAGCTTAAATTTGGACGAAAAGTTTAACACTTTTTTTCGAATTACAAAGAAACGGCTCGGCAGATCGTCTCACAAAACTGACAAATTGTAGTCCTCATTGAGATACATCAAATGGCTTTTAAATTTATAAAATCGGTTTAGGCGTTTTTGAGAAAACGTCGATCAAAGGTTTAATTTTGTCAAATGTCCAAGAAACGATACTAATTTTTGCAAACTTTTACGATTTTTAAAAATTAAACGACTTGTTATAGGGCCGTAATATTTTAGTATGATCTACGAGACTATGGTATCTACCGTCAAAAAGAAAATCATAAATATCGTCGATTTTTTTTTTTAACTTTATTACAAGAAAACGGCCCGGCCGATCTTTACCAAAAGCTAATAAGCACGATTCCCAATCAATTTCTATCGGACGGATTTTGAATTTTCAAAATCGATTCAGAATTGCGGGCTAAAACGCGGACGAAAAATTTTTCACTTTTCTGCGATTTACAAAGAAACGGTCCGGCCGATCGTCGCACAAGACTGAAAAACGCTAGTCCTCATCGAGATACATCGAATGGCTTTTAAATTTTTGAAATCGATCCTGCGGTTTTTGAGAAAACGTCAATTTACGGCAAAAAATTTGTTCACACACACAGACACACATACTTTTTAAAAGATAAGTATAATGTTTATGAATTATAACATTGATTATAACAAGTTAAGAATTATATCATTTTAGATCCTCCCCCCACGAAGTAATGCCTAACGGCGGTTTCCGTGGGGACCAGAGGCAAGGGCAAAGCGGAGGTTTTAGTCGGTATTATACCAGGACGGTATCGAGTCCGACATACCCAGACAGAAGACCGGTCTGGGATGCATGAAGGCATTTCCTTCGCTATACAAAAAAAAACACACATACTTTTTCCAAATTTGGTCTCATTCGATTCAGAATGTCTTGAAACGTCGAGAAAACATAAAATTAGCTAGTCGGATTTTTTGAGGAAAACATAAACTTCTCCTTCGGGAAGTTAATTATAACTTTAAATCAATACATCACTTTTCTACCTTTTGTATAATTTCATAATTTAAAGCCATAAAATATAAATTAGTCGAAGTTGGCTTGCTAATTGAGATAAAATTCATTAAAAATTGTTTTATCCAGTAGTATTAACGTTTATTAAACAAAATTACATAAATTTAAAATTGAGTACCAAGATAGGGCCCCATCGGAAGACTTTGCCACAGGCCCTGGAGGGTCTAGTTACGCCACTGGGCAACGCTTACATCACTTGCTACGTTACTAGGGCGAGGTCTTTTCGCGGAAGTTACCTCTTGCCACGGGTTTTTATTCGTGTAATCAATCACTTCGCATGCACCGGCAGCATCCATTGTTGCTGTTGAAGACAATTTACTTGTTGATGGAATAGTTGTGGAATGCGACGATGATGATTTGTTTACGGCTTCATTATTATTTCTTTTTCTAGTCATCTGGCTTAGCACTAGTTGAGTAGAATTATTTTGGTCTTTGTGAATGATGTTAAATGTTTCCACAATAGGTATTGGGGAGTGATAATTTATAGTACTCCCTGACGGGAGCACTATATTTGATAAAATGCACTAAATTCACAAGTAAAGTCACTTACTAGATCAAACACTACACTAACTGTAACTAAATAAATGCTGTTTTTAACTTCCCGTAGGGCAAGTTATAGTAATCGCATAAAAAATCGAAAATGAAAATTGTTATATATCTTTACGTTTCAAAACCTTCTGAACATTTTGGCATACCTTAGAAAAAATGGATGTATGTGTGTGTGTGTGTGCGTGTATGTGTGTGTGTTCGGATACAAATTTTCGTCGACGATTTCGGGAACACGGATGAAGCGATTTGAATAATTAAAAAAACTTTCGATTTGTATTGATAAGACGTGCTGACTACTTTTTACCGTAGGCAGGTCTAGCCATTCCAAAGATATAAGGCAAAAAGTGCCAAAAACGGTAACTCAGTTTTTCATAATTCAAAAAACATTTTACTTGTATTAACAAGGTGAAGAACTGATCAAATTTTCATGAAGGCAGGTCTAGCGGTTTCGGAGGTCTAGTAAAAAAAATAAAAAAAAATGCAATTTGGCGCTCAAAAATGATCATTAGACATATGCACATCTAATCATCAGATATTTTATAGAGATTTTAACAATAAGTATAAATTTTGTTTACATTCCTATGGGTTCCGTACCTATGTTTACCCGTTAGATGGCGACGCGGCGCTTACGCGCTTCGATATTTTGTTTCTATGCGGTTAAAGCAGTACGATTGCTTTGAAAAAATGTTCTGAATTTCCAAAATATTTCAGAATAAATTTTTCTTCAAAAATCCTTTTTTTTTTAAAAAAGAAAGTAAAATTTTGTCAAAAATTTACAGTTTCCCAAAAATCTAATTTTTCCAGAGTAATTTTTTTTTAAAAATGTTAATCTTTTAAAAAAAAAATATTTTTGGCACGGGACGTGCCAGCAATTTGCCTTAAGGCACGATGCAATGCGCCCCACTAGTTATGCTCATTGATTGTACTCAGAATTGTATAATCGATGTGTTTGCTTCGAGCGCCGAATGAAAAACCGTTCAAATTTTCATGAAGGCAGGTCTAGGGGTTTCGGAGATCCAGTAAAAAAGTAAAAAAATGCCATCTGGCGGTCAAAAATGATCACTAGACATATGCACATCAAATTATCAGATATTTTAACAATAAGTAAAGATTTTGTTCACATTCCTATGGGTTCCGTACCAATGGATGTCCGATTTATCCGTTAGACGGCGGCGCGGCGCTTACGCGCTTCTATATTTCGTCTCTATGCAGTTAAAGCAGTACGACTGCTTTGAAAAAAGTTCAGAATTTCCCAAATATTTCAAAATAAATTTTTCTTCAAAAAGTTTTTTTTTCCAAAAAAGTCAATTTTTGTCAAAAATTTATAGTTTCTCAAAAATCTAATTCTTTCACAGTATTTTTTTTTTTCAAAAACTGTGTATATGGTACTATTGTATCAATACCAGTATTAAATACCGGACAAAAATCGTCCGGGATGCCGGTATTCGGAATCACGGAATCCAAGTATTGTAAGTCCTACATGTAACAGCTTTTTATCGTTGCATGGTTGCTAAAATTATTCATACAAACATATTCAACAATTATAAAATATTATTTTAGTCAAAAAGTATTGCATTTTGAATATAGTACAGACTATTATATTGTTTTAACTAAAAATACTCAACTATTATAACATGCATTTTTAACTTCCCGTAGGGCAAGTTATAG
This sequence comes from Ctenocephalides felis, assembly GCF_003426905.1. NCBI lineage: Eukaryota > Metazoa > Arthropoda > Insecta > Siphonaptera > Pulicidae > Ctenocephalides > Ctenocephalides felis. Next base: position 58,520,125 of record NW_020537646.1, on the reverse strand, counting down.
TAATCGCAAAAAAATCGAAAATGAAAATTTTTATATATCTTTACGTTTCAGAGGTTTCTGAATATTTTGGCATACCTTAGAAAAAATGGATGTATGTGTGTGTGTGTGTGTGTGCGTAGTATGTATGTGTGTGCGGATACAAATTTTCATCGACGATTTCGGGAACACGGATCAACCGATTTGAATAATTCAATAAACATTCGATTCGTATTGATAAGGAGACGTGCTGATTAGTTTTTGGCAAAGACAGGTCTAGCCGTTCCAAAGATACGGGGCAAAAAGTGCCGAAAACGGTAACTCAGTTTTTAAGAGAACGGAGCGTCCGATTTGAATAATTCAAAAAGCATTTTACTTGTATTGACAAGATGAAGAATTGATCAAATTTTCATGAAGGCAGGTCTAGCGGTTACGGAGATCTAATGAAAAAGTAAAAAAAAATGTCATTCGGCGGTTAAAAATGATCATTAGACATATGCACTGTCAAATTATCAGATATTTTATAGAGATTTTAACAATAAGTATAATTTTTTTTACATTTCTATGTACCAATGCTTATGCGTTAGACGGCGGCGCGGCACTCACACGCGTTGACATTTCGTCTCTATGCAGTTCAAGCAGTACGATTGCTTTGAAAATAAGTTCAGAACTTCCAAAATATGTCAAAATGAAGAAAACATTTTTTTTTCAAAAAAATTTTTCGTTTCCAAAAAAGAATTTTTTCTTTCAAAAAAAAATTTTTTTTTTCAAATAAAATTTTTTTTTCAAAAAAAGTAATTTTTTGTCAAATTTATAGTTTCTCAAGAATCTAATTTTTTCAAGTATTTCAATTTTTTTTCAAAAATGTTAATCGTTTTCAAAAAAATAATAATTTTTGGTACGGAAAGTTCCAGCAATTTGCCTTAAGGCACGATGCCCTAATTGCCTTAAGACAGAATTCCACTTACAGCTAGTTTTGAATGAATATCGTATTAAAAATCAGTGTTGACAAATTACTTATTTAAACATTTTAAAATATTGAAAATTATTCTGATTTACCACATCAGATACAAATAATAAAATATATTATAATTTAATGAGTTTTTGGTCTTTCTTGCACATGCTTTTCTTGATTTTGATAAAAAGTACTCAAAATTCGATGTTGAATACTATCGATATTTTTATCACGGTATTTTTTTGGCATAGATATTTTGCTTCGATACTTTCTAAGTACTCAATATCGATATTTTGTCTCGATACTTCTAGCACTAAGCACGTGTTGCTAATAAAATTCCTTCAATCCACAAATGTGCATGTAACATTGACTAATCTATCTTGTGTCGCGCTCTGCATTGACATTGAACAAGTCGTAAAATATTGTTATGGCAAAATGCAGGTTGCTTCTGCATTACCAGTATATGAGCTGCAAACGATGCAACAGCAGCTAGTCTTTAGTCAGTTTTCGGTCAATCATAATTTCATCAGTAATTTAGTTTTCTATAAAGTATGAGTTTAGTCTTTAGTCAGTCCTCAGTCAGATCAGTATAAGCTCCATCACTTTAATTATTTTAGGTAATCATATTCAGTAGTATTCATATTCAGTTATTCAATTTATATTATATATATAGTGTCCGAGCAGCAGAAAAAACCTACAAATTGTTGGCACTATCGAAGGATGGGTGATTACACCATACATGGTGGCAGTTTGGGATCCTGCAATTTTTTTATGATAAATGCTAACTTTTTACCACTGACATAAAAGATACGCCAAAGTATAAAAATAACCAGATTCAAAAGCAGTAAAAAAGCTTCTTCAAATGTTTGCGAAAATCTATGTTATCAGAAAATTTGTTAACTTTAAAAAGGTTAAAAAAATTTAAAAAAATCAAGAATCACTAATCATATAAATAATCAAGACGAAATTAAGTATTACAAGAATAAAGAAATTGAGAATGTAATCAAAATATTCATAGAAATTTGAACAAAATAAAAAAAGAAGTTTCAAGAATCTTATCAAGAAGAAACGGAAAGATAAATCAAGAAACAAGATTTTTTCAAGGAAAAACTGGGAATAAAGGAGAAAGTCCAAACCAAGAAAAAAGAATGAACAAATTGAAGTGTCATTGTTTCAAGTGCAAAATTAAAGTGTTAAAAAATTATTAATTAAGTTGTATTATTAAAGTTTTAGTGCATATTTGTGTAACAAAAGTAAATCAAAAGTTTTGGATGCACATTATTACTCAAATATGAATTCAGTAGAACAAGACACAGCGCACATAACAAAAATGACATACATAGAAATGAGCGTCAAGGTTTCTGAAAATGGCCTGAGAGAACATTTTAAAATCTTACAAGGAAAACCCGCGCATTGCTCGTCTGGGATTTTGATGAAATTTGGCACAATGGTAGATTTTATGCCCAAACTGACAGTGGTAAAATATTAGAGGCCTATGAAAAGCGGATTAATTATAAAAATTAATTAATGTTTGCATTTTAGCAGCGCACATGCAGCGCACTGTACACATAGCATGGAGCGTTCTTTCTTATCAGCGGTAGTTTAGCCGAGTGGTAACGTCGGTGATTTGTAATTTTTGCGTTTTTGGTCGAGACTTCGAATCTCACTCAAGGTTTTTATTTTTTTTTATTATTTTCATTTCATATTTATAACTGCACGAGTTAATAATATTAAAATTAATTTAAATTTTAAATTGATTTTATATTTTTCACTCAATTCTATGATAAAATTCCCTTTAACGTGTATATAAATTTGATATGATACCAGAAAAATTAATGTAAAACATTATAATTTTATATTAAGAACAACAATAATAAAAGTGAAAAAATATAATTTATTTGCATATAAAAGCAAATATAAGTTTTACATTTGACTGGATGATACTTAAAAACGCAACGAACATAAAAATAAATTTCAGTGAGGACATTTGAAAAATTTAGGCGGCGTTGCATAAACATTCTGCACTAGCGATGGTTTCTGGAAACATTCTAATATTTGCCAATTTGCTTGCAAACCAATCATATTGGATCAATTTTTGAAAAATATACGCAGATAACTGATGATGAATCAGAGAATGTATCTCGAATGTATTTTTCCTTTTAGTTAATTTTTTTTCTATTTTCCTGATTTGGTAACAATTTTCTATTTGCCAAATAAACAACTTTACATGTGTGAAGAAATAAACTGCAAGTTATTTTTATGTGTATCTGGTTTTTGCGATAAGTATCATCCAGTCAAATGTAAAACTTATATTTGTTTTTATATGCAAATAAATTATATTTTTTCACAAGTTATTTTAACATGTCCGGTACTAGGTGCCACTTTCTAAAATTATATATTATGTTACCAATGTTTGATTGATAGTATTAATTATTTTTTAGCAAAGGTTGCGTTTTTGTTGAATTAGTTTGATTTCTAACTATATTATCTAACATAAGTTATAGTTTAATAAACAATTTGTAAAATATTTTTTGATTCATTTATAAATAACCTTAGGTGTTCGGCACTCGTGAACTTCGCCCTAGACAAATTATGCCCAACAGTGAATAAAAGCAACAAATTTCCAATCCCAAAATTTAATACCTTTAACTTCATTTCATTCATTTCATTTTTAATAAACAAAGTTGAAAAACAGGAAATTATTGAACTAAAGACAACAAACACAACAAAAAATGTTTCAAATTTCTAATTGATACGGGTAGTTTTATTTCGGCAATATAATTTGATCAATTGAATTCAGGCGCAATAATTTATCTTTCAGTCTTGGGACACGGTACCGTTAACATCGGAGCAAAGCCAAACATTCCAAATTCAAAGTGAAATACATCAATTTTTATCTTGAATAATTTTGTGTAAAAGTGTAAAACCTTTTATAAGGTATAAGTTTCAGTAAAATGTCCCCCGTCGGTGGGGACCAAGAAACCAACGGTCTAATAATACAATTATTAAATGGTCTTGATAATATGGATACGTCAGAAGAAAATGTAACACTTAATACTGCAAGTAGCCCAATTCCGAGCACCAGCGCATTACAAACTGCAAGTACATCTAGCATTAAATTTATTCATCAAAACAATGTAGCAGAAACGAACACAAGCGGCGTTTCCTGGCAGAAAATTAGCAACAAAAGACGTAAAATAACCGAAACCATTAAATTATTTTACCATAACTCAAAACCGATTCACGGCTTTATCCTCTACAAATATGGACAATGATAGTCTAGTACAACCGAGTGTAAGTAAACCACCGATTTTCGTCTATGGCGTCGAGACAAGATTATTCCGCGCAAACAATATTTTCTAAGAAGTCTGGCATAATATAACTTCAAAAAATTATTTGCAACACAATTGATCAATTTCTTAATTTATCTAATTATTTAAAAATTTCAAATGTTGTTTTCCATACGTATCAATTGAAAAAAGAATAATCCTATGGAATTGTAATAAGAAAACTACAATTTACCACTGACATCGACAATATCAAATCGGAATTAGCAAAGCAAGATCACACGATTAGGAACGTAATGAACATCTGGCATAGAATTTCAAAATAACCTTTGAATATGTTCTTCGTAGTCTTCGTGCCAGCAAACAACAATAAAACTAGTTGGTATTGGCATTTAGCCTTGAGGCAAGTTACATGAACTTCCCGATATGTGTAAATAATCGACTTAATCAATAATAAACAAATTAATTTATGAGTGATTAGAAGTATTCTGAGTGAATTTATTACACATAATTGAAAACGAACGAACATGTTAACTCGGAGTACTTTTTAGAAGCAAATTTTCGATTTTTATATTTGAACCAGTTTCCGTAGGACTCTAATGGTTTATTAATACCAAGTACTCTAACGTTATACCAAGTAAATCGTCTAATTTTAATTTTAACAAACTTCAACAGAACTACTCATTTTCTCAAACTTTGATGATTTTTTAAAATTAAACTACTTGTCGTAAGACCGTACGTAATATTTCAGTAAGTTCTATAAGACCGTGATATACATCGCCAAAGAAAGTTTCATAAAAATAGGCTTAAATTTTTTTTTCAACAGTTAATTACAAGAAAACGGCTCGGTAGATGTTCTCCTAAAACTAATCAGTATCATTACCAACTTATATCTTTCGAACAGTTTTGGATTTTTTAAAATCGATTCGGTAGAATGAGCTTAAAAGTGGACGAAAAGTTTAACACTCTTTTTCAAATTACAAAGAAACGGCTCGGCAGATCGTCTCACAAAACTGACAAACTATAGGGCTCATTGAGATTAAATCGCTTTTAAATTTTTGAAATCGGTTCAGGCGTTTTTGAACAAAGGTGGATGAAAAGTCTAATTTTGACAAATGCCAAAAAATCGATACCAATTTTTGCAAACTTTGACGAATTTTTAAAGTTAAATGAGTTATCGTAGGGCGGTAATATTTTAGGATGATCTAGATAATATCTACCGTCAAAAAAAAGATCATATAAATCGTCGTTTTTTTTTTAACTTCATTACAAGAAAACGGCCTGGCCGATTCCCATCCAATATCTTTCGAACGGTTTTTGAATTTTTAAAATCGATCTAGAATTGCGAGCTAAAACATGGACGGAATTTTTTTCACTTTTTTGCGATTTATAAAGAAACGGCTTGAATGATCGTCGCGCAAAGCTGATAAACACTAGTCCTTAACGAGATACATCGAATGGCTTTTAAATTTTTGAATTCGGTCCAGCCGTTTTTGAGAAAACGTCGATTTACGGCAAAAAATCTGAATCAAATTCGAATTTATCTCATTCGATTCAGAATGGCTTGAAACGTCGAGAAAACATGAAATTAGCGAATCGGATTTTTTGATGAAAACATAAACTTCTCCTTTGGAAAGTTAAAAATCTATGACATTTATAAAATATCAAACAACATAATTCGAATTGAAAGTCCGAAGAAAAATAATAATATCATACAGTGCATGCGCTGTCAATTTTACAATTGTACTCAAAGATATTGCAACAAACCATATGCCATACAAACCATATTTTATAGTGCGGAGATGACGACAATACAAAAATCTGCACCAAAGATCCCAATACTTCAGGATGCTACTGTCTCTGCCGAGAAGCCCACGCTGCTAATTATCGCGGTTGCGACTACTACAAATAAATTAATGACCAAAGAAATAATTTCATCAACAGTAAGTCAACCGAAAAACCGTGATTCAAAACAACACTCCACATCATAAACAAACAAGACAAACCCCACACATTTTCTCAAACTATCACAACTAGTAATCCCGACTTATCATACGCAAACATAACAAACTTTTTTTACAAATTTCAATAATCCTATTACGGATTCAGAACCTATAACTCGTTTCTCATTCCTTCAAGTAATCAAATCTTCATTTAACAAACTTATGCAACAAAAGAGTATGATCATCAATATGTTAGCTTCACTCATTAATGGCAAAGATAATTCAAATGCACAATGGAATTCCAACGGCTTAATATCACATAAAAACGATTTAGAATGTTTTCTAAATGTAAATAAATATTATATTAATTTCTGCATCTGAATAAATTCTGCAAGATAAAACATTTTTCAAAATTTACGAATACACAACTTATAATGCTAATCACCAAAAATTCTAGTGAGAAATAACTTAAACTACTATTCTCTTCCAAATATTGAAGAAAAATTTATTCAAGAAACTCAAACTGTGAATGTCACTAATCTTTATGATCTTTGTGTATGTCCAGTATACTGTTCGTCAAAATTTTGTCTTACGAGTTTACCTCATTTTTTTCTCCACTTAGATCTAAATTAATCATTGGAGGGAATTTTAATTGTAAACATACTGCATGAGGTTCAGGCTTAACTACTGCTAAAGGGAAAGAACTTTATGCAGCATTAGAACAAAACTACTTATCTTACGTATCAACAGACAGTCTCATATTGGCCCTCAAATCCAAGTAAATTCCCAGATCTCTGGGATTTTTTAATCTTTAAATGCATTTTCTAATTTTAAATGAATATTGAACCATGCTATGACTTATTGTCAGTCCATTTCCCAACCCTGTTTACATGTAGTACGCTGGTTCTGTCCATTCCATTTAATTTTTTCATAATAAATTTTCTGACTTCGTCCATTACAAAAAAAAAATCTGAACTCAAAAACACCTTCAAATATAAAGAAACACGACCGATATAAAAACGCATCTACAATTTTTTTACAGAAATCTTATGCACAACAACAAAACATGTTACTCCCATCCCAAAGGCAACAAAAGAAAAAATAACAATTCCTATTGGAATCAAAAACTTATTAATAGCAAAAAGAAAAGCAAGACACATATGGCAACAGTCGCATAAGCCTTCAGATACACTTCTCTCAACCATCTCAATATCTTGAAGAAAAAATAAAGAAATGGAAAAATCTTTCATTCAAATCCAATCTAATGGAACTTAATAGATTCGACGACTCAATTTGGCAACCAATTAAACAAAAGGGTAAACCACCTCAAATAAATCCTTCAAAAATACCACAATAAATAGCTTCAAATGGGCGAAGAGTACAAAAGTGAAAGGGCAAGCATTTGCTGATCACCTTCAAGTTACTTTCAGTGCTCAAAACATAACTCCAAATTTAGAAAAAGATCAACTACTACAGTCTAATATCCAATCATCCTCAATAAGACACTTTTTACCCAATGACGTTTCAGAAGCAATTAAGAATTTGAGAAATAAGTCTGCACCCGGATTATATAAAATAACGCCAAAAATGATAAAAAGGTTGCCCATGAAATCAGTTTTATTTTTAACTAATTTCTATAATTTTATATTACAACTACATATTACAACTACATATTATGATAACAAAATACACAAAGGCCCTCACTTCTCATATCGACCAATAGGTCTTTTGCCATTTTTTTTCTAAACTAATAGGAAGCCTTCTACACCGCGGATTGCTCGAAGATTATTCTCATACTAATTAGCTACCAAACCATCAGTCCGGCATTAGAAAGAAACATTCCACTACACAACAGTTCAACAGGATTGTATCTTATAGTCTGGAAGCTTTAAAGTAGTTACAACTACAGACAAACATCCGCATCAACAAACCAAATCAACGAAACACTACGACAAGAACGCAAAACAGTCGACATTTAAAACCGGCGGTTGTATATTAGTAATAGCACACAAAAACTAATTTCTGCAATAATGAAACAGCTGGCAGTGTTACTGAACATAGTAAAACAATTTTTTGTTTAAAACGTATTATTTGTTGCGATATAATTAGTTTGATTTTTATAATATAATTTATATTTGGTCAAAGTCAAATTGGAACTTTGTATCCTACCCTACCCTACATATATAACGTTTATTAAATTTACTTCAATTAATGGAATATTATATAAAACTTTTAGCGAGTAAAAAAAGTACTTAATTTATTTTCTATACCTCCTTGCAGGATTTTTTTTTATTTATTTTTATTTATTTTTTTTATTGGCCCCTGGTAAACATTTATCCACATACATAATATACAATATATAGGTAACATATATATTATATTAATCACATATAACTTAATTTTACTATCATTAACAGACCTAATTATGTAAGGATAACAGTTCAAATTTTGCAATAATGATGTCAAATTAAAGGATTTGATCAGTGTTTTTATAGAGTGTAGTTCCTCTAACAATTTAGCCCTGCTTGCCTCAAATATACTACGTTCTAGTATGATGTGTTCAGATGTTCCGCTTGATGCTCCACAAGGACATGATTCTGACACTATTATTCCCAGCCTTTTCAGGTGTGCAGGGAAGATGCCAACTTTAGAATTAGCAGAAAACTTTAGCTATAAGATATCATAATCATACAATGACAGTAATATTGCAATAAAATTAAATATGAAACGACAGTTACGGAAAATAAGTATTTCCTCATCAGGAAAAGAGATGATTCATTGCTTTCAAACAAATCAAAATTTATTATTATTTTAGCTACTAATATTTTTGTGGGTGTGCGGGACATCAAACGGAACAGCTATAGAGATGTTAGTGATCGCTTTGATATAAGGTGTAGTACTCTGTACGGAATAATGCCAAGAATTGTTTTTGTAAAATATATTCAATTCAAGAAATGTCCAGATAATGATGAGAAATTATACATCGCCATTTGTGCATCAAATGAAGAGGAAAAAACTTCAGCTATAAGATATCATAATCATACAATGACAGTAATATTGCAATAAAATTAAATATGAAACGACAGTTACGGAAAATAAGTATTTCTTCATCAGGAAAAGAGATGATTCATTGCTTTCAAACAAATCAAAATTTATTATTATTTTAGCTACTAATATTTTTGTGGGTGTGCGGAACATCAAACGGAACAGCTATAGAGATGTTAGTGATCGCTTTGATATAAGGTGTAGTACTCTGTACGGAATAATGCCAAGAATTGTTTTTGTAAAATATATTCAATTCAAGAAATGTCCAGATAATGATGAGAAATTATACATCGCCATTTGTGCATCAAATGAAGAAGAAAAAAGGGTGCAACTAGTACTTTCAATACCGTACTAAAATCTGCATACCGGTATTCGATATTTGAAATTTGTAATACCGGGATCCCGGTATTAATACCGGTATTATCAATGAAACATTCACTAGACATATTTTTTGTTACTGCTGTTGTTATATTGACATATTAACATTATTATTGTTCTAAAATAAATACATATTACTTATTTTATTACATAGAGAACAGGAGTAGATAGATACAAAAAAAACTTGCAAGTAATTAATTATATATTAACTTCTATGTTACACTTTACATATAATAGGCTCGCATGGAATTATATATACAAGAAAATTAATAACTTATATTTTGTTTATTTAAATATGTTTTTTTTAATATAAACAATCAATTGTTTCATCTTCAAGCGAGGACCGAATTTTAGAACAAACTCAATTTACACTTTTCTCATTCTACACTTGTCGGCACAATTGTCATAAAAAAATAATACAAGTACGAGTCGATTTAGTATTAGTCGATATGAATTAGTACTTAGTAGGGTTTATACAAAAACTGACATTTCCGTAAACCTGTTTTCGAGTTTTAATTTTACTAAAAAACGGTTTTAGCCGGTTTTCGAATTTTATATATAAAATAAATTTTTGCTCGAATATTCTGTAATTTATCCGCCAATTGAGTGTGATTTAGAGCAGTATATGACTGAATTTATTTATTGTTCAATTTTATGGATTGTAAACAAAATTATTTTAATTTTAATTAGTAGAACTAAAAAATAATAGTTTATCTTGATTAAATAACTTTGAAAAGAAGAATAAAAATATTTTTATGATAGTGAAAGGAAAGTTTTCGAATAAATAAAAATAATATATTTTCAAACAAATTTAAAAAAAAAATTTAAAAAAATAGATACATGTTGATACATACTTGTTAATATCAATTTTAGTTTTAAAAACAAAAAAGGTAAACTCGGGTATTGTCTGCTCCGAGCAATTTTAATTAATTAATTTTAAACATTCAAATTGTTTTTTTTTGTTTAATAAAATATGATTTAAAAAAACTGAAAACGTCTATCGAATTGCTACTTAGACGAGTCCTTTGTTTACTCAAAATAATCTCATACCTGCGACCAAATTATGCTTAATTGTTTATGAAGCCGAATATATTAATTCTAAGTTTTTTATTCTTTTATTTGTAGCTTCTAGGGTTTAAAACTTTTTTTTTTTAAGTTCAAGTAGAGGAAGTTACCTCTTCAAGAAGAAGTCACACTGATTTAAATTAATTTATACACTGGTATAAAAATCTAAATTAATATATACAAAATATTTTTGATAACCATTGCAGACTGATAAGATATCAAATGCTATTGGACCGATATGATTTCAAGAATCAAAACGCCTCCATCTATCTTTTATATTTGGCTACATTTGTCATTTTCCATTTATACAGTGAAAACCGACTTTTTTTCACTAAAAGCCGTTTTTCAAAACCGGTTTTTAAAAACCGACAAACTCTAGTATTTAGTATAGTGTTATACATTTATACTTATTTATCTATGGTGTTATAAACAAATCATCATTCGATATAAACATATCACAAACACTTATAGTAAATTATTTGAATTATAATTGTCTTATAAATAAATAAAATAATTCAATATAAACAATTCATTAAAATAAGACATTAAAGAAAGACCAATATTATCAATGATTATCAAACCATTTATCACTCGATGATTTGAATTGTAAATTTTCGTTATAATGAAATAATAAATAAATACGAATGATTGATAGGAAGATATATAATATTTTGTAAAAATCATTGCTAACAAATTAGACATGAAGACAATGCACGTGAACGACTGTTTTTAAATGTGTCCATTCATTAGGTCGTATAATATATAAACAATCGCTTTATCTTGCCGACATCGACGAGATATGTCATATTCGGCTGAGCTGTGTATTACGTAAGTTAAATTTTTAACAAAATTACAGTAATCCAGAAATACCGGTATTATTGTATCAATACCGGTATTGAAATCCGGACAAAAATCTTCCGGAATTCCGGTATTCGAGAACACTAAATTTCGGTATTGTAATCCCTAACGGTGTAACATCATTAAACATTTTTGAACTTGAGGGTAAGAAAAACCTAATTCCAAAATTTTATGCAAATTGGAGCACAGCAAAAAAATCAGATACAAAACGCTTCATTGACTGAAGTAAATAAAATTTTCCAAAATTGACTTTCCAAATACGATTGGTTCAAATGATTACTGCCACATTCGAATAGTTAAATCAGCAAAGAATTCACGAATTACATATGAATCAAACAGAATATTATTCTATTATAGTGCTGTAATTTTTTTTGTCTACTCATATTTTTATGTATGTTATAAATCTTGTTAATGTTTAAAAGTTTCAAGTTAGAAGAATTTAAGCAGTTTACCATGACAAAAAATCATCAATGTATAGATCAATGTATGTAGAGATAGTTTCAAATTTAGCGTGAAATTATTCGAGTTGTTAACTTCTATTAAAAACCCTACCATGAGAAATAGTTTTTCCTCTTATTGTATTAATAATTTTTTCACGAATATATCTATGGTAAATTCGTGTGCGATTAATACCAGTCATTATCGAATTTTACTACCTCAGCTAATATTGCTGATTCTCTTCTAATACGTATAAAATAAAGTTCAACATAAAAAAAATGAAATATTATTCAAGGAACTATGAGAAAAAGAAACTTGGAATAAGTTTAATCAACGCGATGATTTTACGTTTGATACATTTATAAATTTTTTTTCAACATAATTTAAATACAGCTTTCCCTTTTATAAAACCATAAAATTTCCATCATCAATAAAACATTAAAACATTAATAAAACTCAAACGTGTTACTCTCAACGACTATAAATAAATATTAAAATATATTATTAGTTGAGCTCGAGCAGCCGACCCGAACGGATCGAAGCTGAAATTCAATAGTGCGCAATAGTGTTACGTAAACAACAAGTGTGATTGTTAATCACCAAATATCTAGTGTAGTGATACAGTGTTTCGTACAACAAATGCCCCTTTTAGGGGGGGCATTTAATTGTAAATAAGTGAATAATTTTATTACAAGTATGCAAAATCAAGAAAATATAACTTATTCTATCTCTCCGTTAGTTGAAACTTTCAACATTCTTCATGATACGTCGACGATGGACAATGAATGTATTAAACAAGTAATCAACAAACAGAAGACTAATAGTTCAATTAATGGAAAAAACCAATCAGACGATACGATTATGAATGAAATAGTTCCGTCAACTTCTTGGCAAACAATAGAACCAGGCAGCAAACAAGTAATCATCAATCAGAAAACTAATAGTTCAATTAATGAAAAAAATCAATCAGACGATACGATTATGAACGAAATAGTTCCGTCAACTTTTTGGCAAACAATAGAACCAGGCAGCAAACGCAGACGCACATCGGCTAATAAATATGTCGAAAATGTAAACATAACGCCGACTCGAAACAGGTTCGATGCATTAAAAACAAACAAAGGTCATCCGTCCGAAACAACAAAAACACAAACTGATAACACCGAGAAAACTACAAGGCCACCTCCTATATTTCTATATAATGTAAATAATTTTTCTGATATGGTATCTGATATTAATAGTGTAATAAACAGAGAACAATATTATACAAAATCAATGTCAGACGATACAGTGAAAATAAATGTTCAACAGCTCGAGCAATACAAGCTGCTTATAAACTTTTTCAAAACAAAAGGTACTGTTTATCATACTTATCAACTTAGAAATGAAAGAGCATACAGAGTGGTACTCAAAAATATTCATCATACATACGATATCAACGAAATAAAAACGGAACTAGAGAAGAAAAATCACAAGGTCAGAAATATAATAAATATGAGATCGTATATAACTAAAAAGCCACTCAACATGTTTTTTGTTGATTTGGAACCCTCTGATAATAATAAAGAAATTTACAATATCACGAAGTTGTTGAACCATATTGTAGTAATTGAAGCGCCCAAAAAGAGAAAAGGATTAATACAATGCACAAGATTCCAAAATTATGGTCATTGCAAAACATATTGCAATCGACCATTTGCTTGTGTCAAATGTGGAGAAAATCATAACTCAAAAATTTGCGTAAAACCAAAAAGTACGCCTGCTACGTGCGCACTTTGCGGTAAAGATCACCCCTCAAATTACAGAGGTTGCGAAGAATACAAGGCCGCGTACTCCACTGCTTACAAGAAAACATACACAACAAAAAAATCACATGATACGAGAGATATTCATGATCCAAACACAAGTCGTCAAAATATTAACATCAGAAACACAAATCACATGAGCTACTCGGAAGTCATCCGAAATCAACAAAGAAACGCAACCAGCGGGCCCGAAACAAGTACGGTACTACAGGATTTCTTGAACAGTTTTAGAGATATGTTTAAACAACTCATGGAACAAAATAATATGATCATGCAGATGCTCACTATTTTGGCTAAGAAATAATGGCTAACTCACTGCGGATTGCTGAATGAAATGCAAATGGCATTCTAAATCATCTAAATGAATTAACTATGTTTCTTCAAATACAAATGATTGACATCTTATTAATAAGCGAAACTCATCTCACAGAGTCTTCATACATAAAAATTCCATTCTACAACTTTTATGGTACTAATCATCCTGACAACACAGCACAAGCTGGGGCTGGTATTCTAATAAAATCATCAATAGAACACTATGAGTTAGCGAAATATCAACAAAACCATATACAGGCAACATCAGTTAAAATAAAAGGTTTAGAACACAATATGATTGTTTCAGCCATCTATTGCCCTCCACGATATAATCTAAAGAAAAACGATTATGAAGAATATTTTGAAACATTAGGAAATAAATTTATAGTTGGTGGTGACTTCAACTCTAAAAATATAATATGGGGCTCAAGACTTACGACTCCAAAAGGTAAACAACTGGCAGAGTTAATATATGAGAAAAACTATACCATAATAACAACTGGGAGTCCCACCTACTGGCCAACAGACATACAGAAGATACCGGATCTGCTAGATTTTTTTATAACAAAAAATATTTCAAGTAATTATATTGATATAGAAAGTAATGAAGACTTATCTTCGGATCATACGCCCATAATTTTGACCCTAAGTACTAATGTAATAAAACGGAAGGTACAACGCAAACTGTACAACCACAAAACGAATTGGGAGTGTTTCAGAAATGTAATTGATTCAAAAATCAACCTTAAAGTAAGAATTAAAAATGAAAACGATCTCGACGAAATAACTGAACAGTTTATAAGTACTCTTCAACAAGCCGCTAGGTTTGCCACACCAGAACTAGCGCAACATAAACTGGAAATCAACGTACCAATGGAAATTAGGGAGCTTATAAAGGATAAACGAAAGGCAAGAAATGTCTGGCAAAGAAGTCATAACCAGCACGATAAAACAATATACAATAATTTGGCAAGAAAACTTAAACATGAAATAAAACAGTGGAGAGAAATTGGCATAATGAACTATATTACTAATCTTAACAAGTATGATAACACGATTTGGACACCAATTAAAAAAACTAGAAGACCTAGAACAACTAACTCGGCAATAAGATTAGATTCGGAAGGACCATGGGCTAGGAGTGATCAAGAAAAGGCGAATATGTTTGCGGACTATCTAAGAAACGTATTTAATCCAAATGAAAATAGTCAACAACCGCGAGTATCTGATGAAGTTAATGAGATAAAAGGCACTACTGAAAACATTAGACAGGTTACACCAAAAGAAATTAAGAGACAAATTTCACTTTTAAATAACAAGAAATGTCCAGGAATTGATCAATTGGATGCTAAAATTTTGAAAGAACTGCCAAGAAAAGGTCTAATAATGCTGACTTATATAATCAATGGAGTACGACGTTTGGGATATTGGCCAAAGGACCTAAAGAACTCCGAAGTAATAATGTTACAAGAACAAGGTAAACCTAGTCATATGGCTAATTCATACAGACCAATTAGTCTTCAACCGGTTATATCTAAACTATTGGAAAAAATATTACTAGTAAGAATCCAAGAAAATCTTACCGCGATACCAGATCATCAATTTGGTTTTAGACAATCTCACTCCACTATACAACAGGCTCATAGGATAACTTCAATCATTCACAAAGCTTTTGAAGACAGTGAGTATTGCTCTGCGGTATTCATCGACGTAAAACAAGCATTCGATAGAGTGTGGCATGATGGATTGATAGCCAAAATTAAAAAATGCTTACCAAATCAATTATATAAAATACTGAAGTCATTCTTGACCGGTAGATACTTCAGGACAAGGGTAAGAGATGCAGTATCAGATTTTCATCCAATAAAATCGGGAGTACCACAGGGTAGTGTATTAGGACCAATTTTATACACAGTATATACACACGACTTACCAACACATAACAACACAATTACGGGTACATTCGCGGATGACACAATGATCATGGCAACACATCAAGATCCAGTAATCGCATCTCTAAACTTACAAGAACATCTATTCGCACTTGAAGAATGGCTGAAAGAATGGAAAATAAGTATAAATGAAGACAAATCAAAACATATCACGTTTACAACGAGAACTCAAAACTGTGAGGCCGTATTTATAAATAACATCGAAATTCCTCCTAGTACCAGCATTAATTATTTAGGGCTTCATCTAGACCGTAGACTCACATGAGGTCCCCATATCAAACAAAAAAGCAAACAAACAATGAAAAAATTCAAACAACTATACTGGCTAATTGGCAGAAAATCAAAAATGTCATACGCAAACAAGACTTTAATATACAAAACTGTACTAGTACCAATATGGAGCTACGGAATAGAATTATGGGGATGTGCAAGTGCATCAAACATAAAAATTATACAGCGTACCCAGAACAAAATATTAAGGGCAATGGTAGATGCGCCTTGGTACGTAACTAATGAGACCATCCACAGGGACCTGGAAATTAAAACTGTAAATGAAATTATAAAGACCCGGAGCTGTTCTTATCACAACAAAATTGATGATCATTCGAACGCTGAAATACAAATTATCAACAAAATGGTTCAAACAAGAAGACTCAAGAAGAAATGGCCAAAGGACCTGCAATATTAAATTATATACAGACAGCTATAGAATAATTCTCGCAGAGGATCTCTTCAATGGAGGAGACCTCTAAACGCCAAATATAATTTATCACATAGGCTAATAGAAACTTTGTTTTCTGATTGTCTATTAAATAATAAATAAATAAAAAAAAAAAATATATTATTGCGTTTAGAAAGAAAATTTAAATTCAATAGTAAGGTTGGTTTTATAATTTATTTTTCAAAATACAGATAAATTTTCAATGATTTATGTGAATAAACAAAAATTAAGTTTAATATATTTCATATTATTTATTATTATTATATAATCATAATATTATTTTCACTTCTTATAATAAACCAAAGGGGATCACTCATAAAATCAAAAGCAAATTTTACGAATAAATTATTTTACCAATCAAATCAAAGGTATTCTACTATTGAATATCTTAATAATAATAATATGAAAATTTATAATAAGCTTTCAATTGCTCACGCATTTAATAATTTTTAATGTTAACGAAGCGATTATTTTGACTTCAAATATAACTATTGATCCGGTCATTTCAAAGGCAATATTTTCTAAAATAAAAACAAATTTAAATTCTTTTTACATATATCCCTAGTAGAAACGAATCGTGGCGCAATATTGTACTTTATATGGGCTCTATATTGTTTACCAATATTGCTATAATATTATTCTGTTAACATTTTCCCATATAAATCCAATATAGGCCCCATATAAAACCAATATTGATAAACAATATTAAAATCCCATTCAAAACTAATATAAGCCCAATATGGAAAACCAATATAAGATTAATATAAATAAACAATATTTACCCTACATAAAAAACCAATATAAGCTTAATATTGTGGGAGTTGTAATGATTATGATAATATATTAAATTAGAAACTCCCAACATATAAAAATATATCAAATTTATTGACTATAAAAATATTACGATATCAAAAATATACATGACATGTCCCATTGTTTTTTACAAATCAAAACCAGCCTGCTTAATATCCCCACACACTCCCTGCCCAGTGTTGATCTCACAGTTTAAAAAGAAAATACAGGGAAACACGTTATAAAAATGTGGTGAGAAAACAGATTATAGCAGACCAGTGTTGTAATACTAGTCAATTACAAATTTCCATATTTCGTCAGCAGATCCACCGTATGTGGTGATTCGACCTGCCATCAACTCCATATTCCGCATAAGGTTCTGACTAAAAAAAAAAACATGTGGAAAATTTCCTGTACCTCGATGTCGGTGAACTTCTAAGATTCAGCCTCGATCTAATTGGTATTAGTTATATCAGAATAACTTAATGTTTAGAATGCATAATTTATGGGTACAGTTTCCATTTCTGCAAGCGTTGCATTCGTATCTGATGAGTTCCGATCAGAGAAAGAAGTTGGCTCTTTATCCAAATCAGGATTATTGGTTTCTTTAACATAAGAGTCCAGAATTGTGGAATCCAATAAATTATGTCAAATTTTGTTTTGACTCGTCGTTGTCACCGATAATGGGAGGTAGCATTATAAGACGATTTGTTGAGTTAACAGAGAAAGAGAGGTTGAATTACATTCCAATGAAAAGTTCAGATTCCAAATTATTTTTTCTGTCAGCAATAAATTCTGAGGTCTGGGTATACCAAATGAGTAACCTCGGAAGTCTGATCCAGATAGTAAGTGCGTTAACTATGATGGATTGGACTGGACGTACCTTATAGGTCGTCTCTGAAGACTGCGTCAAAATCAATTTTTCTTAAATCCTCGAAAAATAAAACTCCTTTGTCTTCATCTCCATCGTCGTGAGTCACCAATGTGGGAGTTGTAATGATTATGATAATATATTAAATTAGAAACTCCCAACATATAAAAATATATCAAATTTATTGACTATAAAAATATTACGATATCAAAAATATACATGACATGTCCCATTGTTTTTTACAAATCAAAACCAGCCTGCTTGATATCCCCACAATATAAATAAACAATATTTACCCCAAATTCAAAATTATTTTTTAACCCACATTTAAAAATATTATTTAATTTATATAGAAAAACAGTATTTAACTCATTGATAATCAAAGTTTATTTATTCTAAATGAATACATACATTTTTAAATAGTTTATGTATTGAATCTTAATAATTTTATTAACAGTTTACACATTATTTTATGATAATAAGATATAGAACAATCAAAATATTTTCAGTCATTATAATAATTTGGAGGATCTTAATGGTAAATCATAATCTCATCTTTGTTAATCCTATCGCCTAAATTGTCTATTTATAAGTATTTTAATTAGTGATGGAAATTCTAATATTATTTGGATATTTTCACACATGTTTTAACATTTTCTTGCATTCGATCACAATTACACCTGAAATAAGATAAAATATATTAATATATTATAGCAATATTTCTGGAATATATTGATTTTATAAACTCATAATAAATTCAATTACTTAGCTTTTGATAAAAAAACATTTCTGGCATTGTAGTTTATTGAAAACTCATATTTTCTAGAACTCGATCACAGTTAAATCTGAAATAATTAAAAATACAGTAAATATAAAATTTTAACATTAATTTAAAACAGTACAATTATAATTTTAAATTAAAACAAAAAACTGTTGATGGAAATACGAATATCAAATATTCAAAAGCGATAATAAATTATTGAAAAGTCTGCATTTAATAAGTTTGTTAATATTTTTATTACCTTTTATCAAATCCATTTTTGCTATGTGATAGTTTTTATATTACGGCTGATTTTACATCCATTTCAATTTAGTCAATCTAGAATATATAAAACACATCATTGTTTACTAAATATGTATGTTGAATTATATAATATAAATAATAAATATACTTACGTACTTTAACCATAAAACTCAAAATTGTGTTAATTAACCGCTTGATTTTAATTATAAACGGTTCACAAAATATGTTCTTAGCCAATTATTATTTGATATCATAAATAATTTTATTATTCACTAAAAATTCGCGCACTAAGTTTTTTCCAGACTTACTATATATTATGAATATTTTTTAATATTATAATAAATTCTAAATTCAACAAGAATTGCTAAATTCACAGCCAAACAAATTTGACAAAAATGCGACAATGTGAGACTCTGCTTCCCTTGTGCATTGTTTGATGGTGTGCGTGTGCTTACAGTTCCATGCAGTAGTAATAGCATTGTTAATCAAAGGGCGGTTCTAAAAGGTTTTTATGTTTTTGTATCATTTTATGTTACAAAGTATGCACTCATTAATTTGTCGTTATTAGTTTATTCAGTGTAGTAGTCAATAAAGTTTATACATAACTTCTTTTTCATTCATTCCAATATGAGATAGTTCGTAAATTACATAATCTGTGAAATGTTACTTAGAAAATATTCAAAGCGACATTAATAAAAACGCTATTAATTACTATTATATTAAATATGTTCATATATATAAAATTTTAAATGATCAGATTTATTATTAATTTTTTTTTTCTGAATTATATTACATAAATTTTATCTTCACAAAATATAATTAATATTTTACTTATTTTATTCTACGTTTTGGGCTTTTGGATTCTTTCCTTCTTCAAAAACCAACCAAGAAACATTTTTTACAATCATACTCTTTTTCTATGTACACAATAATAAATTGAAAGAAATCTTCTTTTGCCTTTAAACTAATTAAACTTTCACTCTTAAATAACATTAATATAAATAATAAACTAGTATCGTAATATAAATAATAATTGCTATAACAAAAATGTAAAAATATGTTATTAAAACAAAATTACAATGACATATTATTAGTTCATAAAATACGTATAAAATAATATCGGCCACAACTGATATCAGTCAGGTAGATGCGTTGGGTCCTTTTACGAAGGCCGAAGGACGAAGAGAAAGAGACATCGTACACAAAGCAACCACATGTTCACCATATACATACATGTTTATGGTGCAATTTCAGAATGTTATTATTCTATATGAATAAATATAAAACGTCTAAATTTATAAATATAAATCGATATATTACTAGTAGATATAACAGATTTAATTAATATTATTACATATCAAACCAGGAAAAAACAAATTTAAGTAAGTCATGTGACTTATAGTAATGAGACGAAAATCGAAAATAAAATTTTCTGCATATCTTCACATTTAATAATGAATTTAATTAATTTAGCTATTAATTAATTAATTCTGATCTGATCAGAATATATTTTTTTAGAGTCACCATTGATATTCGTTTTTGGCGCTAATTCATGATTTAAAATTGATTATTTTATTGACCAATGTAAATACCCCTTTCGATAATAAAGAAAAAATGAATATGAATACAATATATATATATTGAATTTATAAAAAATTTATATCAAACTGTTAATTATGATCGAGCAAATATTGTTTATTTATATTAATCTTATATTAGTTTACAATATTGAGTTTATTTTAATTTTGAATGGGATTTTAATATTGTTTATTAAAATTTGATTTATATGAAGCTCATATTGGTTTTAATATTGACACTTTAACCCTCCGTCGGTCGGATATTTTTTCACCTTCGAACGGTCGGAAAGGTCTGGCTGAACCACCATTCATTTTACATGCATTTATATGGGATAAAAGATATTTTGGTGTCTTATATATTAACGATTATTAGTAGTAAATATTTATAGTATTGATTTTTTCTTTTTCTTACCGTCTTTTGCATGTGTTGAGCTTGCTTATAATAAAAATATTACATATTATATTATACAAAAAAAAAATCAAGAAATATAAAAAAATAGTTGCTTTTTTTGTTAATTTTTCTGTTTTATATCAATGAAAAACAATATTTATTCTTTTTCGGCGCCTTTGAAATGAATGTGAAATTCAAATGAAAACGAAATGAGGTGCGTCGCCTTTGAAATGAGCTGTAAAACTCAAAGTGAAAATATAATTTCACTACAGATTTGCCAAAAAAAAATTGCGAAAGCAGTACGGGTAGAAAAATTGTTGATAATGCGTGCATTACTCATCCGATTTTCAGTGTTTGCGATTACCAATAAGTTTGGTAGGTTTTCAAGGAACTCTTGTCATGAAAATACTAACATTCATGTTACAACACATAGCAAAGAATATATACAACGCAGTTTGAATAGAAAATACCATGAAAAAAGACAAAATACGGGTTTACATATATCAAAAAGCGTATATTTCATACAAAATGTATAGGTGGTCTAGACAGACCTTTCCGACCGTTTGAAGTATAAAAAAGTTAATATCCTTATAATTATCCTTCTGTACATTTTTTCGTCCTGATTTTTTCATTGATCGACAGCTAATGAAATTTTAGGAAAAGTCAAGAAATTTCAAATCGATAGGATTACTAGAAATATTTTTTTTTTTAATTGAAGTCGAAAAAAGTCTGGCCAGACCACGCCGACCGACGGAGGGTTAAAGGCATTCATGTAAAAAAATGTATCAAACTATTAATTACGATCGAGCATATGTCTTTGTAAAAGCTTTAATCATGATTTTTGTGCTAATTAATTATTTAAAGTTAATTTTTTTTGTGATCCTTATAAAGACCACATATTTCCCAAGTTCGATAATACTGAAGAAACGAATCGTGGTTGCCCAGAAAAAACATGCATAACCCCCACATTTAAAATCTATATTGAATTTATAAGAAAAATGTACCAAACTATTAATTGCGATCGAGCACATGACTTTTTAAAAGCTTTAATCATGATTTTGGTGCTAATTAATTATTTAAAGTTAATTGTTTTCGTAACCCTTATAAAGACCACATATTTCCCAAGTTCGATAATATTGAAGAAACGAATCGTGGTTGCCCAGAAAAAACATGCATAACCCCCACATTTAAAATTCATATTGAATTTATAAGAAAAATGTACCAAACTATTAATTGCGATCGAGCACATGACTTTTTAAAAGCTTTAATCATGATTTTGGTGCTAATTAATTATTTAAAGTTAATTTTTTTCGTAACCCTTATAAAGACCACATATTTCCCAAGTTCGATAATACTGAAGAAACAAATCGTGGTTGTCCAGAAAAAAATGCATCACCCCCACATTTAAAATTTATATTGAATTTATAAGAAAAATGTACCAAACTATTAATTGCGATCGAGCACATGACTTTTTAAAAGCTTTAATCATGATTTTGGTGCTAATTAATTATTTAAAGTTAATTTTTTTCGTAATCCTTATAAAGACCACATATTTCCCAAGTTCGATAATATTGAAGAAACGAATCGTGGTTGCCCAGAAAAAACATGCATAACCCCCACATTTAAAATTTATATTGAATTTATAAGAAAAATGTACCAAACTATTAATTGCGATCGAGCACATGACTTTTTAAAAGTTTTAATCATGATTTTGGTGCTAATTAATTATTTAAAGTTAATTTTTTTCGTAACCCTTATAAAGACCACATATTTCCCAAGTTCGATAATATTGAAGGAACGAATCGTGGTTGCCCAGAAAAAACATGTATAACCCCCACATTTAAAATTTATATTGAATTTATAAGAAAAATGTACCAAACTATTAATTGCGATCGAGCACATGACTTTTTAAAAGCTTTAATCATGATTTTGGTGCTAATTAATTATTTAAAGTTAATTTTTTTCGTAACCCTTATAAAGACCACATATTTCCCAAGTTCAATAATACTGAAGAAACAAATCGTGGTTGCCCAGAAAAAAAATGCATCACCTCCACATTTAAAATTTATATTGAATTTATAAGAAAAATGTATAAAACTATTAATTGCGATCGAGCATATGACTTTTTAAAAGCTTAAATCATGATTTTGGTGCTAATTAATTATTTAAAGTTAATTTTTTTCGTGACCCTTATAAATACCATGTATTTCCCAAGTTCGATAATACTGGAAAAACGAATCTTGGACGCCCAGAAAAAACTACGATTATGCCCTCATTTAAAAATTATGTATTATTCGTGTAAATATAAAATTAGAGGTGTAAATTAGATGGGAAACATGTTTTTTATTTGTAATAAACCATATAAAATAGTTCTTCCATGAATTTTCCAAATTTTCCATAATTTAGAAAACAAATATTGTCCGGTCTATCTCAAGACAAGATTCGAATATTGCGCCACGATCTTTTAGCCCTCTAGCCACGATACATTTCTACTAGGGATCTTATATATTTTGATAAAATGTCGCAAGCAATTTATTCTCTTAATAACTCACATTTCTCATAATCAGATAAAATTTTATCTGACATTTTAAAACATTTTTTTTTTCAATATTTATTGATTAACTTCTAATGTGCTTTAATAACGCTATCGATACAGGTATTTATCCAAATTAGAATAGAAGAGGGGCAATTGATTCAATTTATAACTACAGGCCAATTTCATTATTAAATACTTTAGATAAAAATTTTGAAAAAATATTATATAAATATTATATAGTACAATATACTATAATAAATCTAACTGAGCACGCCATATTTCTATCGGACAAAACATTTTGGGACAACAACGTCAATTTAATTACGAAAATTCTAACTATGAGAAAAAGAAACTTGGAATATGTTTAATCAACGCGATGATTTTACGTTTCATACATTTATAAATTTTTTTCAACATAATTTAAATACAGCTTTCCCTTTTATAAAACTATAAAATTTCCACCATCAATAAAACATTAATAAAACTCAAACGTGTTACTCTCAACGACTATAAATAAATATTAAAATATATTATTGCATTTAGAAATAAAATTTAAATTCAATAGTAACGTTGGTTTTATAATTATCCCTTAAACTTAATAACTCCGTAACCAGTAACAGACAAACATACCTTTTGAATAAAATGGACAATTCCGCAGTACAAAACAATCTACCTGACTCAGAAACTCATTCTGGTGTAGTATGTTTGCCATACATTAAACAATTGTATGTTCCTTGGAAAAAAC
The DNA here is from genome assembly GCF_003426905.1 of Ctenocephalides felis. NCBI lineage: Eukaryota > Metazoa > Arthropoda > Insecta > Siphonaptera > Pulicidae > Ctenocephalides > Ctenocephalides felis. The sequence goes on along the minus strand of NW_020537646.1, from coordinate 58,495,451 downwards.
TTTTTTATAAATCTGGACTCCGACTTGTAAACAATTTTAGTACAATGACTAGTACTATTTTTACCAAAACAAAAACCCCTTATAATATCGAACGACTTAGAAATCTCGTCTATCAAATTAATTGTCTAGATTGTAATTTAATTTACACAGGAGAAGCAAGCCATAATTTAATGAGACGTTTACAACAACATAAAAACAATTTAAAAAATCCAAGTATTTTTCAAGCCTAATAATTTTTTTTTTGAGAGATAGTATCGAAGGCTCTGGACAAGTCACAAAAAATTGTAACGTAAAAGCTACCATTTTCAAAAGAATAGATAATATTATGAAATGAAATTTATATTGAATGGGGTGTTGAACACTTTGGAAGAAATTACTAACAAATTAAATGTAGTAATGGCTTCAATTTTCAATGGGTTTAAATGCAATATTTTTTTACCCAACAATGATAAAACACAAATTATGTCAATTGGTGCTGTTAATAAAATAAATAGTGAGAGAAGAATGACGACCATAGACGAAACTCTTTTCAAATTTATCAGGCATACAATTGCATAAACTGGGACTTTCACATTAATTCTATACTAACAATTAATTTAACAAAAACATGTTTTATGTTGAGAGTCTTCAAAAGTAAGGTCAGTTCAAATTTTCTTCTCTTTTTGAGGCAATTCTGGTGAAACAGAGCTTTTAACATAGCGTTGTCGTGGCAACGCTCTGTTATGCTTGTGTCTTGATGGTAAAAACTGTAAAAATGTCTATTTATTTGTTGTGCGATTACGAATATTTTAAAGCATCAGTCTTGAAGCTTATAACTTTTTTTTAACTCAATTGACGGATTTGGAATACAATTTTTTAGCTTATTTTATAGCCACTACACATACGTAAATTTAATAATTATGAATTTCATATTACTATAGTAAAGTTCTTAAAATCTCAATATTACAATGATGTTTTAAATTTTACTAACTTGTTTTTACATTAGATATCTCTAATTCAAATTAATTTATAAGCATATTTCTTTTGATACTGCAATTCTTTTGTTTTGCAGAATAGATTGACGCAGCGGATTAATTCAAGATTTTATTATATTAAACTGTCGAAACATTCTATACTAGGACTTCACCTTTTGTTTACCTTAAATGCCCTAGTTAGTCTCAACTGAATATTTCTCATCCTTATTTACATTCCAGACATGATATGGACTCGGATTGTGTCAATAGCGGTTTCATGATCTTTGAAACATATTTTTGCTCAAATTTTAGCTTATTCATTCTGTCGACAACTGCCGAGCAGGTCGGATCGCTTCTTTAACATTATTTAAAATTCATTTATCAGTGCTAACCCAAATAATCCTGGTGGTTAGTGAGTCACATTTTATGCGAGTGTATCTATTCAGTGAGTTAGTGTCAGTGTTGTGCGTGCTGCGCGCGTAAGTGTCCGAATTATGTCCAAAACTGGAGTAATTAATGTCAAATGCCATCAGAGTTGTTAACAATGTAAGCATGTCAGAAGATTTCAAAAGCGATATTGAATCCACCGATTCAATGTTAGTAAATGACGAACCAATTACATCGAATTCTGATAACTGGCAAGTGGTAAACTACATGAAGAGACTAGATACCCCAACAATATTACTGAGTGGACAGGCAAAAATATAAAAAAACACCAGAGTATTGTCTTAGTAGCCCAACTAAAATAAAAAACTACTTTGAACTATTACAAAAAGTACCTGAACCAACATCGAACAATCAAATAGTAAACATACTTGAACCCCCGCCTATTTTCGTCCACAAGATCGACGACATTAAACCATTAGTCGGACTACTAAATGAAAACGCACCAAATGAATACACAAACAAATGATTAGGTAACGATAAAGTAAAAATACAATGCGCTGATGCACACATTTACAACAAAATATTAGAACTCCTCAAAGATAGAAATACCAAAATGCACTCATTTAAGGCAAAAGCAAGAAGAGTTTTCAAGTAATTGTGAGGAACCTGCATTACAGTACAGATATCGTAGATATAAAAATCGAACTAGGTCATCAGGTAGCCCGAATTTCCAATATTAAACATAGAATAACAAAAGCATCGTTATGTTCATTTCTAATAGATCTCGAAAGCAGACATGACAATTTGGCGTTTACATAATAGAAATTTTAAATAGAACTAAAGGTAATATCGAACCAAAGAGGCCGGTGAGAGGCATCCCACAATGTATAAGATGCCAAAGATACGGACATACGTAAGTGCGTTTTCTGCGACCAAATTCATCCGGCAAACTACAAAGTATGTCCGAAATATAAAGAAATCATCAAAAATTTCCTAAACTTCGTCTAAAACAGACACCATTTCAAATAGTTCTCCAATAAAACCAGGCACTTCCTACGCACAAGCTACGAATTTCCGTATTAATAATAACATCCAACAACAATGAAAACAGCTTAGAATATAATACCATTAATCATGAAAACAATTTACAAAAGGACATTAGCAAACTCAAATCCATGATAAAAATGTTAGTAGAACAAATGAGTGTAATGCTCAATTTGTAAAGACACGTAGTAGGACAGAACCGTAAATAATGGATCTTTTACGTTTAGTTTAGTTTCATTGGATAAATATCCATTAATTAATATTTTTGACGATGCATTCTTATATAAGTTTTTTATAAATTTGGTAATTTTTTCTGGTACTGAAATTTTCTCTAAAACTTTAAATAAATATGCATGCGATAACATATCAAAGGCTGTTTGAAAATCTATATTTATTAAGCCAGCACTTTTATTTTTTTTATTATTACAATATATGATTAGGTTTCTGATAGTTACAAGCTTTTCAGTTATATTTTTTTCATCTACACAACATGCCTGTCCTTCGTTTAAAATTTGTTGTACGCAGTCTTTTAATCTATTGGCAATTATTTTGCACAATAGTTTCGTATCTGTATTCAAAAGTGTTATCGGTCTAAAATCTTTCGTTTTTTTGCATTTTTAATTTTGGATATAAGTATTATTACACCTTCAACAAAATCTCGATTAATCTTTTCTGGGTTTTTTAGATATTTATTAAAAATTTCAACCAAAGTCGGTTCAATCTCATCGCTATATTTTTTATAAAATTCATAAGGAATACCGTCTATTCCTGGCGTTCCTATGTGTACTGGAGTTTTTTATAACATTTATGATCTCTTCCTCTGTAATATCCTTCTAAGTTTCTCATTAAAAATAAGATTTATGCTTTTATTGTAGTTATGCAGTCTATTATTTATTTCATTTAAATTTACTTTCTGTTTTTTAAAAACTTCTGTGTATAAATTTTCTATTTCTTTAATTATTTCTGTGGTTTTATCAATTATTGTGTTTTCAGAATTCAGGATATGTTTAATTAATTTATTTTCTCCATTTCTTTTCTCTTTTGCTATTTGGTATGTTGTTAGTCTATCTTCTTCTATTACTGTTTGAGTTTTTGACCTTATTTTAATTCCTTCATTTTTTATATCATACAATTATCTGATTGTTGCTTTGGTTTCTCTTATAGTTTCCCACATTTATTCATTGCTATTATATTGTGAGACAGCATCCTTTAAAACACCTTCATAAAAATTTATAGTATTTTTAAAATCTAATGTTTCTTGTATTGTCCATCTTTAGCTATGTATTTAATTTTTTTCTTTGCATGTCTTTGCCACCATTCTATTATATTTATATTTTTAATTTTACGATTTACTAACTACTTATCAACTAAAAGAGGAAAGGGCGTATCGTGTTGTAATCAGGTATTTACATCATACCACATATGTTGCAGAAATCAAGAATGAGTTCGTAAAAATAGGTCATGAAGTAAGAAATATAACAAACATACTACACAGAGAAACTAGGAAGCCACTGAATTTATTTTACCTTGATCTTGAACCCGCAAAAAATAACAAAGACATATACAGCGTAACAAAGATTCCTAACAACATAATTCGTACAGAACCGCCACACTATGATAAATCTGTTGTGCAATGCAAAAGATGCCAACAATTCGGCCACACTCAACATTACTGCAATAAACCGTTTACTTGTACCCGTTGTGGTAACAATCATACTACTTCAGACTGCAAGAAACCTGAAAATGTATTAAATTTTTGTACAAATTGCGACGGAGATCATGCAGCTAGTTATCGTGGATGCCCAGCATAAAAGAAGGTATATAATCAAAAATTTTCAAAAATGAATCATAATACACCACAAACGTTTATAAACCAAAAATCCAACAATAGACATACGGTTAATCCAACTATTACCACTAACCCGTACCCGAATCTAAATCCAAATCAGATCGCTAATCAAGGTCTCCCTCGAACATATGCACAGGCGTTAAATAACAACGTTAATCCAGAATCTGTTTCAGGCATATCTGCAAGCTTCGCTCTGTTCATGCACGAATTTAAACAGATGTTTAATCAATTAATTCATCAAAATGGTGTGGTTTTAAACCTGCTAACAACTTTATTAAATAAAAGTAATCCGTAATGGCTAAATTTATAAGAATTGCACTTTGGAATGCCAATGGGCTCCTACAGCACAAGCTAGAATTAACTACTTTCCTTATTTTGAATCACATTGACATAATGCTAATAAGTGAGACCCACTTTACTAGCTTCTCTTTCTGCAAGATTTCGAATTACACATTACACTATTGCAATCACCCTGATGATACGGCTCATGGAGGATCAGCCATACTAATTCGAAATACAATAGTTCACACCGAACTTCTTCCGTACCAAAAAGAACACTTACAAGCATCAACAATACTTGTCAGTATGCATCTTTACAAATTATCAATCTCAGCAGTGTACTGCTTTCCACGACATAATATCAAGCAAACAGATATTGAACAGTTTTTCCATCAATTGGGTGCGAAATTTGTTGTAGGTGGTGATTTTAACTGCAAGCACACTTCTTGGGGATCACGTCTGATCACAAGCAAGGGTAGTGAGCTCCTGAGAACCTTAAATAATAATAATTATTCATTTCTGTCCACTGGAACCGCGACATATTGGCCTAGTGATCCTCAAAAAATACCAGACCTGCTCGACTTCTTTATTTTGAATAACATAAATGAGAACGTGATGAATATTAAGCCATCATACGATTTATCCTCAGATTCTCCAATTGTTTTAACTATAGGAATCACAGTTATACAAAAAATAAATTCAAATATATTACATAGCAAATATACAGATTGGGAAACATTTCGAGAAGTTTTGAAAGAACGAACAAATTTACATATCAGTCTCAAAAGCGATGATGAAATTGACAAGGCTACTGAAGATTTGCTTCAATATATTAGGACTTCAATTCAAGAAGCAACTCCTAAAACTCAAGCATCACCTGCATTCTAAGATATTCCGTTAGAAATCAAAGAACTTATTCGGAAAAAAAGACGTCCTAGAGCTAAATGGCAACAAAATCATAGACCTGACGATAAAAATACATACAATAAACTTTGCAGAGAACTTAAAAGCAAACTTAGGCAAGTCAGAAATGAAAATTTTGAAAAGTACATTAATAATCTATCCAGATCAGATAACTCGATATGGAAAGCAGCTAGTAATTTTTTAATAACATCATCATCATAATTTAGACATTGATTTTCTTCATTTAATGTACGTTTTACAGTTATATCGGTTTCAATGTCAATATCTATATTTTCTAATATTTCTTGCATAACCTCATCTGTATTTAGTGTTTTTATCTCATTATTTCTATTAACAACGGTTGTTTTTTCTGACTCATTTCTGCATATTTCTTTTTTTTGTAGTTCCGTTAAATCATTCGCTCGTCAGCTACCGAGCAGGTAAGACCTCCCGGTAAATGTTATCAGGTGTTCAAATTAAGTATTCATACAGCTCGTATTCAACTAGTATATAACTCGTGTTGATTCGAGGTGATTATTTTCGTTTTTATTGTGACAATTTAAGTGAACAGAAAAGTGAAATATTAATCAAAATTTGTGCGTGTTGTAACAAAAGTTGTTCCCCATTATGGGGGAACACAATGAACCGTCTACCTCTGCAATAGTGGGGCAAGCGTTGGATGTTTTAAACAACTCAGACATCACGAAAACTAATAGTACTTCTGATAATCAATCAATGGAACAAGATGAACCTGCTTGGCAAATACCTTCATATACAAAAAAACGAAGAATCAACGGTACTCTTAAACATACCTATACTGCAATCAACACCCATAACAGGTTTGAACCGCTAATAAACAATCCCACCCCTTCTACATCTCAACCACGCTCCTCAAAACCACCTCCTATTTTCGTCTATGACGTCAATAACTTTAAATTAATGAAACAAGAAATTAACTCAGTTTTTCAACAAGATCAGTATTACACTAAGTGCCTGCCTGACGAGAATGTGAAAATCCAATGTCAGGATTCGGACACCTTCAAATTAATGGCCAAATTACTCACAGCAGCTAAAGCCGAATACCACAATTATCAGTTGAAAGAGGATATGGCGTTTCGAGTGGTAATAAGATTCCTGCATCATTCAACCACTACTGAAGAAATTACTACAGCACTCGCTAAACTCGGACACAAGGTCAGAAACATATTGAACTCGCGTAATAGAATTACAAACAAACCGCGCAACTTATTCTTTGTTGATCTGGAACCAAAAGCTAATAACAAAGAAATATACAAAATAAACAAGCTTTTCAACTGCATAATTAAAATCGAACCGCCCAACGAGCGAAAACGAATAGTCCAGTGTGGACATTGCCAATTGCTTGGCCATACTCGCAGTTTTTGCAACCGGTTATTTATCTGCCGCTGCACCTCGAACCACGCCACAAAAGATTGCCCTATTGAGAAGAACGCAGTACCTACTTGTGCCTTATGCTACAAGTAAGGTCATACAGCCAACTACAAAGGCTGCGAGCGTTATCAAGAACTATACGCCCGCAAATACGGAACCGACAATAACACTAATTCATCTATGCCAAACTGTGAATCAAATCCTTCACCTAGAATTTTACGACCTGGCTTATCGACCAATTCAAGCAAAGTCACCTAAGACCGCAGCTACAGTGACGTAATCAAAAACAATGTAAACAAACCGGTTTATGCGGCACACTTAAGTTCTTCGCAGGTAGCCAAACAACAAGCGTCATCGGGCATTAACAGTGATGGCCAAATCGAAAACATCTTGACACAATTTCTAGCTGAATTTAAAAACTTGTTCCAGCAACTTATGAACCAAAATAGCGTGATTCTAAACATGCTATATTCTCTTGCTAACATCCGTAAATAATGGCTAAGTTTCTAAGGATCGCACTATGGAACGCCAATGGGCTTATTTCACATAAAAATGAGCTAACTATTTTTCTGTCTTTTAACAAAATTGACATTCTACTAGTAAGCGAGACTCATCTAACCAAATTCAGTCACTTTTCAGTACCATTTTACAGCGTTTATCACTCGCCACATCCGGATGGAACGGCTCATGGAGGAACGGCTATTATCGTCAAATCAAGCATTTCACATTATGAGATGAACCACTTCAACACAATTTATATTCAATCTACATCGGTCAAAGTAAAAGCTTTCCCCTACGACCTCACATTCACAGCAGTCTACTGTCCGCCAAGACACAACATAAAGAGAGAACACTTTCAAGAATTTTTTGATACGTTAGGTACAAGATTCCTAGCAGGTGGTGACTTCAACAGCAAGCATCCAAACTGGGGATCACGACTTATTAATCCGAAAGGAAAAGAGCTGAATTATGTTATTCAACAAAATAACTACGCCTCGCAATCCACAGGTACACCAACATATTGGCCCTCAGACCCGGCTAAGATTCCGGACCTACTTGACTTCTTTATTTCTAGTGGAATTGACTACAAATGCATAGAAGTCCAACCCAATTATGATTTGACATCCGACCATTCAACTATCATTGCTTCCCTAAGTTCCTCGGTTATGCCCATCTCCTCAAATCCTAAGCTTCACAATTCTAGGACCAATTGGGACAGATATAGAGACACAATGAAACACCAAATTAATTTGAAAATTTCCCTTAAATGTACAAATGATTTTGACAGCGCGCTGGAAAACTTTAAACAACTTCTGCTAAACACAGTTAGAATCTGCACTCCACAGATTTCTAGTGTCAGTAAATGTCCAACCGTAACGCTAGAAATAAAGAAGCTAATAGCCAGAAAACGCAAGATTAGGAAAATATGGCAGAGAACTCATGCACCACAAGATAAATCAGCTTTGAACCAAATCAGTAATTCTATTAGAATCAAAATTAAAGAAATGTTCAACAACAATTTCAATAACTATGTATTGAGCCTAATGAGATTTGACAACTCCTTGTGGAAACCTATACGCAACAAAAAACGTGCTCCAAGAAAAAAGCCTCCTATTCGGTCTGAGACTCATGATAACTGGGCTAGAAGTAATGCTGAGAAAGGTAACCTTTTTGCCAATCACTTATCCACAGTTTTTACACCAAATGTCATGGATTCTAATCACGACAATTTGTCTCCTGAGAGCTCAGTATTAAGCAAGCCTAGCAACTTTCGCTTCTTCACAGTGAAACGAATCCACAAGGAGATCCATCGACTGAAAAACAACAAATCCGTCGGAATCGACCTAATATCAACTACAATGCTCAAACAACTTCCGAGAGTTGGATATGTTTTCATTACTCATGTATTCAATGCAATACTGAGACTAAATTACTGACCAACTTCTTTCAAATTGGCTTCCATTATAATGGTACCTAAAGTTGGAAAAGATCCTAACATTGTTAGTTCATACAGGCCAATAAGTCTACTGCCAATAATTTCAAAAGTATTTGAAAAGTTACTACTAGAAAACATTGCCAAAGAGTCAAATATAGTTCCGGATCATAAATTTGGCTTCCGAAAACAACACTTCACTATACAGCAGTGTCATCGTATAGTTAATACTGTCAACAAAGCTTTCGAAGCCAAGAAGTACTGTTCCGCCGTGTTCCTTGATGTAAGCCAGGCGTTTGACAAAGTCTGGCACTTTGGTATTCTACATAAAATCAGAAATCTTTTACCATCATACACAAAATTCTTCGAATCTTACTTATGCTCAAGAAAGTTTCAAGTAAAAATCGGCCAAGAAACAACTGAGCCCAAACTGGTAAACGCAGGTGTTCCTCAAGGCAGTGTCTTAGGTCCACTTCTTTATCTATTATATACAAGTGATTTTCCAGAACACGGTGATTCTACTTGTTGTACTTTTGCCGATGATATCGCAATCTTAACCACTGATCTCGATTCCAAAGTAGCCTCGCAGAATAAAATCCCGTTTGGAATTACGGTATCGAGTTATGGGGATGCGCAAGCAAATCCAATATATTAATGATGCAAAGATGTCAAAACAAAATACTAAGAAATATAGTCAACGCACCGTGGTACATAACTAACCATGCTATTCATAAAGATTTAGATATTCCATACGTCACAGATGTCATCAAGGACAGAAGCTCGATCTACCTCTCAAAAATTGAGTGTCACTACAACCAGCTCATTGCTTCTTTAATCGGCTCTTCATCACTAAGAAGATTGAAAAGATGTTGGCCAAGCGACCTTAAACGAAACACTAGGCTTCACTCATTGGAGTGAACTCTAGTTAATTATTATTATTATTATTATTTATTTATTTATTTATATATTATTATTATTATTATTTTTTTTTTTCTTTAATATAATTATAAATATTATTTTTTATTTACTTATTTATTTATTCATTATTATTAATATTGTTGTTATTATTTTTATTATATTTTTTTTCTCTTTCTCCTTTGTGTCACAATAGCTTATAAGATAAATTGTATCTTGATTGCTATAAATAAATAAATATAAATAAAAAAAAAATTCCGTTAAATCCTCAATGGAAGAATCCTCAATTTAGGTGATTTTAATTTTTTTATTATTTATAATAAATTCATTTTCCTTTGTATATATTTCTACGTTCATTTCTTCATCTGTATCACTTTTTTGTTCATTTTCTAAGAGGTCATTTTTATCATTTTGGATATTTATGCTTTCGTTTATTTCACAATTATTTTTTTGAATGTTATTATAATTTATTCTATTTGTTGAAATTACATTGCAATCTTTTTTATAATGATTTTGACTACCACATCTAAAACATTTTCGAGGTTGTCCTCTTATAACTATAATAGAATTTTTTCGTTTAATTTAATTTTTTCTGGTAATTCTTTATTTATAATTAATTGTTAAAATTCACCTTTGAAGGGTTCTATTTTCCGTAAAACAAGGAATTACGTCATCTCCTACCCATTTTTCTTCTTGATACTTCAAAACTTGTCCATACATTGACATTTTATTAATAATGTAATCTTTTGTAATTTCCCATTGCACATTTAACAATTTAACCCACTGTGCTGATTTAGTGGGTTCACAAATTTAAATTTTATATATCACATTTTCCAATTTATAACTAATTTCACTTCCATATTTTTCCCGTATTTTTTCTATTACATCTTTTTTATTAAATTTTACATTTAAAATTTTACTTTCCATTCCTATTCCATGAATAGCACTAATATTTTTCGAAACACTATTTATTATAATTTTTAGCCAATTATGTACTACAAATGGTGAAATTTTACCTTCCACCATTTTAAAATCGAAAAGAAGCGTATTGACTTGGTCAAAACGCTCCATCTTGTTTATATTAGAGATACACAGGCCGATGCCTGGTATTCTGAGCCGTATTATATGACATATATTATTTACTATTACTTCGATGTGTTCTGTTTGATTGCTCGATGCGAACTGTAATTAAAGGCATTGGGAACATTGAAGCCACGTTTGAACAAAATGAAAATAAGCACGTGAGACTAAAAAATGTGTTATATGTTCCGGGCTTGCAAATCAACTTGTTATCAGTATCTAAAGCCACAGATAATGCATATGAAGTGATTTTCACACGGAAAAGTGCATTGATAATTGTAGAAGGCAAGATTGAATTGAAAGCACTTTGTCGAGGTGCTTTATATTATATTCATCAAAAAGTGATTTCTGCAAAAAATGTGAGTGAAAATACGAAGAGTATTGATGTGTGGCACAAAAAGTTTGGACACTTGAATGAATATGATATTAAAGCAATAGTTAAAAATAAAAGAGTGCACGGTTTAAATGTGATTAATAATAAAAAATTAACAAACTGCTAAATCTGTGTTTGTAAAAAACAAACAAGACTACCCGTTTCAAGATCGAAGGAGATTCGTACAAAGGATTTATTGGAAACTACAGAAACAGTGATGTATGTGGGCCAATGAGAGCTCCGTTATTCTCAGGTATGAAACATTTTATGATGTTTATTGATTATGCATTACGTTGGCGTGAAATATATTTCATAAAGTGTAAATCCGAAGTACTGAGTGCATTGAAGCAATATAAAATGTATGTAGAAAACAAAACTGGACACAAGATAAAAGCTTTGCAGACAGATAATGGCGGAGAATATTGTAATAATGAATTAAATATTTTTTTAAATAATAACGCTATCAAAAGACGGCTTACTTCACCGTATACGCCGCAGCAAAATGGTTTAGCAGAAAGGAAGAACAGAATATTGATAGAAATGGCACGTTGCATGTTAAAGCAAGCGGGAGCACCACAACAGTTTTGGGCTGAGGCTGTTTGCAATGCAAATTACACAAGAAACAGATGTCCAACAAGTGCTCTAGGTGAAAATTATAACGAACACAGGAATAACTCATTCCATAATTGCGTTACAAATTTAGATGTTACATCTTTCACTCTGGAAAGTCACAAGACATCTCAAGAGACTAACGACAAATATACCTTCTATATACTATCACCTTTGAAATAATTGAAGTGATCCGTAAAGCAAAATCTAGATTTTCCCAGGTATGATTGCATCACCATATATATCCTAAAACGTCTTACTCCAAAGGGTTTTAGGTTTTTTACAGATATCTTCAATTCAATTTTGAGACTCAAAATATTTTCTTCAACCTGGAAAACGGCTAAATTAATATTAGTCCCAAAACCTGGGAAAGACCCGAATATTCCTACAAACTACAGACCAATAAATATACTTTTAATATTGTGGAAAATATTTGAAAAATTGCTACTGAAAAGAATAAGGTCTTGTCTAAAAATATAGAAGCAATACCTAAACACCAATTTGGATTCAGAGATAAATATTCAACCGTTGAACTAATAAATTTTATTACAGACAAAATATTGAACGCACTTCAACAGAATTCCTTCTGCTCTGCGGCTTTCCTAAACATTAGTCAGGCGTTTTATAGAGTCTGGCACGATGACTTGTTATACAAAGTTAATAAGATTTTTTCCACATACATATTCACTTTACTTAAATTATATCTACCTAATATTCTTTACTGTCAACATTAGAAACACGCCTTATATCCATCATTTGGCTGCTGCTGGTGTCTTCGGACCATTTATCTACTTAATTTTTACTGCAGATATTCCTCAAACTACTTCAACCATAATAGATACAACCATACTTGCGATACATTAAGACTCATCAAAAGCATCTGCAAACCTACAGACTCATTTGTCAAAAATCGAAGACCGGTTTTCACTATGGAGATTCAAAGTCAACAGCACCAAATCTATATACGTTACACTTACTCTCAGGGAATGTAGCTGGCCTTCAGTTAATTTGTTTAATCTATCTTTACAACAATCCAATGTCGTCAATTATTTGGGAATGCATCTAGACTCAAAACTCATCTGACCACAACTCGAAGAGTCTCGTAGAAATCTGTTACTGTATAAAGTAATATTGAAGCCAATATGGTCACACGGAATTCAACTGCGGGAAATATCAATGGAATCAAACATCACAATCATTTCAAAATAAACTTTTGAAAGAAATAGTAAATGCCCCTAAATATGTACCAAATTGGCTTATACATAAAGACCTCAGAACTTAATCAACAAAAAATTAATTAATTGTAATTAAAATTATTCCGATTGGATTTTCTACACATAATTGAAAATTAACGAACACGGAGTATTTTCTAAAAGCAAATTTTCAATAATCAACAATTTTTATAATTAAACCAGTTTCCATAGGATTTTAATGGTTTAGTATGTTCTTAAGACCAAGTACTCTATCGTTATGCCAAGTAAATCGTCTAATTTTAATTATAATAAACGTCAAAAAACTATACAACTATGATATATATCGTCAACAAAGTTGCATAAAAATCGGCTTGATATTTTTTTCAACAGTTAATTACAAGAAAACGGCTCGGTACATTTTTACCTAAAACTAATCAGAATCATTCCATACTAATATCTTTTGAACAGTTTTTGATTTTTTAAAATCGATTCGGTAGTATGCGCTAAATGTGGATGAAAAGTTTTTTTCAAATTGCAAAGAAACGGCTTGGCAGATCGTCGCACAAAACTGACAAACAATATTTCTGAAATCGGTTCAGGCGGTTTTGAGCAAACGTTGATGAAAGGTCTAATTTTGACAAATTCCAAAGAACGACTCTAAATTTTGCAAACTTTGAAGAATTTTGAAAATTAAACGACTTGTCGTAAGCCCGTAATATTTTAGTATGATCTATAAGACTATGGTATCTACCATAAAAAAAAAAATCATAAAAATCGTCGAAAATTTTTTTTAACACTGTATTACAATAAAATGACCCGGTCTTCACCAAAAACTAGTCAGCACGATTCCCAACCAATATCGAACCAATTCGAACAGTTTTTTAATTTTCCAAATCGAATCAGATTTGCGCGCTAAAACGTGTACGAAAAATTTTTCACTTTCCTGCTATTAACAAAAAACGGGTAGGCTGAATGTCACGCAAAATTGATAAACGCTAGTCCTCATCGAGATACATCGAATGGTTTTTGTTGATTTGAAAAAAAAATTAAACTAAATTTTGATAAGGTCCTGAACATTTTAGTTTGTTTAAAGAATTGAGTTTAAATAAATAATTAACAAAACATTACAATAAGATTTATGATTTGAAATATTTTGTGTTAATTTAAATACTACAATCATATAAAATGATGCTATACATTAAACATTAATTAAAACCTCTTCTGAACCTTTTCTAAATTAAAGGATGATATTTGTATTAAAGCTGTACCCAGTCACGCTTTGCCGTGATTTTGTTTAAATTAAGAAGGTAAACAAAAATGTGTATTTGTTACATTTAGTTTAATTACTAGACTATTTAGATAGTTACTACTATCTGTTCAACTATTTACCTATTTAACAATTTGTTTACGAATTTAACTATCAACTTGTTAATCAACCTATCATTTTACCAGCTTACCAATTTACCTGTCAACCTATTTACCCATCAACCAATTTACCTGTCAACCTGTTTATCCGTCTGGTTATTTGTCTATCTACCAGTTGTCCACTCTACCTTTTTACAATTTGCCTGACCACCAGCTATCCAACAAATTACCTTTTCACCAATTCACTTGTCTACCAATTCACCTGTCTATCAATTTACCTCTCTACCAATTTCCCTATCGACATGTTTATCAATACACCATTTTACCTGTCAACCAATTTACCTGTCATCCCATTCTACATGTCTACCAATTGACCTGTCAACCTGTTTATTTGTCTACATAATAGTCTATTTACCAGTTCTCCTCTCTATCATTTTACATATCCTCCAATTTACCTGTCCACCAGTTTACCTTTATAAATTCGCTAATTCACCTTATTTATTTACACATTACAAAAAATTAGAGCTCAAATTGATTCTACGTATTAGTTAGAAAACGTTTTTATGTGAAAAAGAAAAGGGCTGGTTTTAGGGTTTTTCCGGCAATTATTCGATTTTTTATCGCCGTAAGAACCATCCTTGGACATTTTAAAAAAAGAATTGGCCAAATTGGTCCAGGCGTTCTTGAGTTATGCGCTCACCGACACATTTTGCGGTTCATTTATATATATATATATATATATATATATATATATATATATTAGTGATGTGCCGACTCGAAAATTTCCTGATTCGAGTGATTCGAATCAGAAAAAAAACCTGATTCGAATCATGATTCGAATCAATTCGAATCAAGTTCATACA
Source organism: Ctenocephalides felis (assembly GCF_003426905.1). Lineage (NCBI taxonomy): Eukaryota > Metazoa > Arthropoda > Insecta > Siphonaptera > Pulicidae > Ctenocephalides > Ctenocephalides felis. The sequence continues at coordinate 58,480,295 of NW_020537646.1, read as the reverse complement.
TGAGCAATTATAATTTAAGAGAAGAAATAATATCATTTTAATAATTTTATAAGTGAAATAATTAATTTAGTAAGCAATTAATTCCAAAAAGTGCAGAGATGAATACATTTATATATATATATATATATATATATATATATATATATATATATATAATAAACTAGCTACAAATATAACTAATATTTCAAGTGAATTTACAGTAAAATATAACCAAACACTTCTCTATCACTAAAGCATATAAAACAATATTCTTAATCTTAAGTTGAAAGAATGCATGTGTATATTATTGATTGTTTAGATCTAATATAAACAGGGGGCTGAATCTAACGTCTTACGAATGACTTAAAATTCAATCCACTACTGTAGAGATTGATATTATTTCATTTGTGTGAATTTGCCATTACTTGCATAATTAAAATATGCTAATTTTGTATGTGTATAAAACTCGTTGTGTAGTTTATTTTGATAATAATTAAAATCTAAATCGCGTATTTATTATCTAAATGAGTTTTTGATATTTCATGAACAAATTTGCTCTCAACGCTTAGTCAAAAATAAACAAACACTCAAGACCCATACGCACTGCATCTCGATAAGTCGATACGCTGAAACACGGACACATGTTTCAAACTCAAGTCGGAATGATTCAGTTTGAGTCATATGAACTCGGATAAATTCATATCGACTTGAAGTCGGGATAAGTCGGTTTGAGTCATAGGAAATCGAATCAATTCATATCGACTTCAAGTCGGTTTGAGTCATAGGAACTCGAATCAATTCATATCGACTTGAAGTGGGGATGAGTTGGTTTGAATCATAGGAACTCGGATGAATTCGTTTCGACTTGAAGTCGGAATAAGTCGGTTTGAGTCCTAGGAACTCGGATGGTATTGTTAGACAATGAATGCGGTTAAAGTCATATAAATTGGAGTCGGGTGCAGTCGGGTGATTTATTTAAGCGTATTAAAGCCGGGTGACTCGCATGATTTAATTCAAGATTTATTTTTTATATTTATTATTATTTTTTATATTATTATTATTATTATTTATATTATTATAATATTGAATTAAATTAAAACATTTTTTTATATTTATGAAAATTTGTGTTCATACATGTTTTATTTATCACAGTAAATATTTCGCGGCTTGATACGAGTTGATTCGAATCAAGTAAAATCTGATTCGAATCAAGTCGCTAAAGGCTTGATTCGAATGATTCGAATCACTTGATTCGACTTGGCACATCACTAATATATATATATATATATATATATATATATATATATATATATATATTAGGTTGTCAAACATCTCCCTTCCGCTTTTTTGCTATTGGTTTATAAAGGCGGAAGGGAGATATTTGACAACCTTATATATATATATATATATATACATATGTATATATATATATATATATGTGGGAGATTGGCAGTTCGCGTCAATTTTAGTAAGCGAGAGAAAAAATAATAATTGACTTTGAGTTTTTTTTTGGATCATTTGTTTTTGAGAATGTAAAGTTTTGGTTCAGATAAATTTATGAAATTTATCACAATATAAAAAATAAATATTTTATAATCGGCAAATTGTTTGATTTCCGGTAGTGGTGACTCCTGTCGTTTGATATTATGCCGCACTAACACGGACATTTTAGCTGCCACAAACTGCACATTCCTGAATTTGTTCCAAATGACTTGCAACTTTGGTTTGCTTTGGTAGAGAAGGCATTCGCATCTTCCAATATCCACGATGAGAAGGAGAAATATGGATTATTGGTTACCAGGTTGGATATTAGACATTCAACTGAAGTGCGAGATTTGATAATCAATGAGCCTGAAGAGAAGCCTTATTCTACATTAAAGGCTACGTTAATTTCAAGGTTAGGCACTTCGGAGAAGTCAAAGTTGCAGTTGTTTATGTCTGATGTAGATTTGGGTGATAGGACGCCTTCTCAATACCTACGTCATTTGAGGACTTTAGTCGGGACTTCGATGACCGATAACGCAGTTAAAGCAATATGGTTATCCAGACTTTCAGTGGAAATTCAACCATTTTTGGAGGTTGCTTCTGGAACACAGTCAATACAAGAGGTAGGTGAACTAGCTGACCGCTTATTTTTTAACCATTCACAGCAACATGTAGCTGTGATTACAGATGCACAAACCTCTGAGATTGAAACAAAGAATGCTGATCTGCGTCAAATGTGTCAAGATATCGAAGCTATTTCAAAGCGTTCGGATAAGATTCAAATGTATCATAAGAAGGAAGTGTCGTTTAGAAGACGACAAGATAACTTATGTCGGTTTCATAGACGCTACGGAAGTCGTGCGAGGAGGTGTATATCGCCATGTAATTTTAAGTCGGGAAACGATACGGGCGTTCACTAATGGCGACTAGTGATAAACGCCCAAATAACTCACGCCGCATTTTCATCTCAGATAAGGAGACAAATGTGAGTTTTCTGATAGACACTGGATCCGATGTATGTGTGTACCCGCGCAGTTTGGTGAGATGTCCCCGTAAGAAATGTTCATTTGGGCTTTCAGCAGCAAATGGAACACCGATAGCTACATACGGTATGTTATCTTTAAAGTTAGATTTTGGACTTAGCAAAACCTTATCATGGAATTTCGTGATAGCAGAGGTGTCGCGTCCTATTATTGGTGTAGATTTACTTGCTTATTTCAATCTCGCGATTGATGTTAAAAAACGTATATTAGTTGAAACACCTGCAGATTCAACGGAACAACTTTAATCGAAAAATAGAATTATACCTTCTATTGAAATGATGACAGCCACATTGTATTCACATGATAAAATTTTAGAGGAGTATCCAGACCTAACACGGCAGACTGCATTAGGAGTGTGCAAACTTGTTACTCAACATCATATCGAAACTACATCAGGACCACCCATAGCACATAAACCACGTCGCCTTGCACCAGATAAGTTAAAAGCTGCTAAATATGAGTTCGAAGCAATGATTAAAGCAGGGACAGCACGACCATCCAAGAGCTGTTGGTCTTCGCCTTTACATATGGTACAAAAAGGTTCTGGGTGGCGACCTTGTGAAGACTATCGCAGGTTAAATGCGCGGACTCAACCGGATAGGTACCCAGTTCGCCATATCCATGATTTTGCGCAAGCATTATGTGGTAAGGTGATATTTTCTACTATTGATTTAGTGAAAGCTTACAATCAAATTCCTGTAGCTCAGGAAGACATTGCAAAAACTGCAATCACTACGCCTTTCGGGCTATTCGAATTTCCGTTTATGACGTTTGGCTTACGCAATGCAGCGCAAACTTTTCAGCGATTCATGGATGAAATTTTGCTAGGTTTGGACTTCTGTTATGCATATATCGATGATATATTGGTTGCATCGGAATCGCACGAACAGCATATGCAACATTTACATAGTTTATTCAAGAAGTTGCAAGAATTCGGTGTTGTAGTCAATCCAGCAAAATGTATCTTCGGACAACCAAAAGTAAAGTTTTTAGGATATGAAGTCTTAGCCAACGGAACTAAACCTCTAGCAGACAAGATACTAGCTATACAAAATTACGAAAGGCCTAAGACGGTACAACAGTTACGTCAATTTTTAGGTATGTTAAATTTTTACCGACGCTTCATTCCGAAAGCCGCAGAAGTACAAGTGCCGTTAACCAACAAGTTGTGTGGTAATGTGAAGAAGAATGCTGTATTGAATTGGGATTCAAATATGGAGAAAGCGTTTGAAAAGTGTAAAAAAAGTTTAGCAGAAGCAACGTTATTGATGCACCCGCGTTTAAACGCTCCTCTAGCTAGAGTTTGTGATGCTTCCGACCACACTAAAGGAGCGGCGTTGCAGCAACGAATTTATGGTGCATGGGGCCCATTAGCTTTTTTCTCGAGAAAATTGAATGCAACAGAAAGAAAATATTCGACTTACGACAGAGAACTCCTTGCAATTTATGACGCTGTAAAATTTTTTAGACATATGGTAGAGGGAAGAGAATTTGTGATATATACTGATCATAAACCTATCACTTACGCGTTTAAAAAGAAAGATAGCTAGTGTACACCGAGACAGTTTCGCTACCTTGATTTTGTTAGTCAATTTTCGACTGACATCAGACATGTATCGGGTCAAAATAACGTGGTAGCAGATGCTTTATCCCGTATAGAGATAGTTAACAAATGTGATCTAGATTTTAAGGCGATTGCAGATGATGATGATAAATTTTATATTTCTATCAATATATGTTACAAAGTCCAGTATAATATTTTATGCATTACTACCTAATAGGTATTTTTGCAATTTATGGATGGTATTTAAGGAAATTTTAATAATCTAGTTACATATCAATATCAATAATGTTGACAATAAGTGAAAAAAGGAAAACAAAAAAAACACTATTCGTTCAATTATAACTTACAACTAAGATAACACTAAAGCTTAATACTAACTAAAATATATTATTATGAATAAGTGTAACTATATCTTTTCCAAATACTACTGCTCTATCAGGTGGTTTGGCAAAGCGTATTTGCCATACCATATCATGTCTGGTGTGATTCTTCCTAGACTTTTTATGATTGGATTTGGACTATGTTTGCAATTTTCGAAGAATTTCGCCGTCATGTTGAGTATGGTCTCTTTAAAAGGTTGCAGATTGGACTTTTCATGAAGATACTTATTAGATTTGTAGTGTTTCGTAATTGGATCTCTCTGCTCATTTAGTATTAATCGTAATACTTTATTTTGTAATATTTGCAGTTTATGAATATTACTTTCACATGTAGTGACCCAAATTTGTGCCGCATAGGTGATTATCGGTCTTATTAATGTGAGATATATTGTCCTCTTATTTTTTGAGTTCAGAACACTGTTTCGATGTAGTAGTGATTTTAGTGCGTTCATTGCCCCGTATGCACTACTTAATTTATTTTTAATGTGTTTTGTGAAGGTTAATTTTTGGTCCAGTGTGACACCCAAGTATTTGACACTGTTTTTCCATTCGATTGGTATATTTGTTACTTGTAAATTGTTATATGGAATACTTCTTTTATTACATTTAGAGAGAATTATTGCCTCGGATTTTTGGGCATTAATTTTAAGGCGCCACAATTTCGTGTAGTTTATGATCTCGTTTATATGTTGTTGAATTCTCTCTATTATTAAAGTAACTGATCTTGATGAGCTTAGGATTGCCGTGTCGTCTGCAAATATCAGCATGTCCGTTTTGGGGAAAACTGGAATATCATAAATATATAAGTTGAACAGTGTAGGTCCAAGTATAGATCCTTGAGGTACCCCTGCAGTAACCATTTTTGGATTTGAAAGTACATTACCAATTTTCACTTGAAAATTTCGATCACTGAGATATGATATGATAAATTTAATTATGTACTTTGGGAATTTTAAAATAATTAGTTTATAGATTAATCCTGTGCTCCAAATTGTGTCAAAAGCTTTCTCAATGTCAAGTAACACTAGTCCTGTATGATTACGTTTGTTAAAGTTAGTAATGGCTTTTTCTACCAGCACAGATAGTGGATGCATTGTAGAATGTCCTTTTTTAAACCCAAATTGAAAGTTTGGTATAATATTTAATTTTTCTATATGTTTGTTGACCCTGGTTTGTACGACCTTTTCTGCCACTTTACTCATTGTGTTGAGTAGTGCGATTGGACGATAGTTTGCTGGTATATTGTTTATTTTACCGGGTTTGTGTAATGGCATCATGATTGAACTCTTCCATTGAGCTGGAAAATAGCCCAAAATCAGTATTTGATTTATTACTCTTGTTAGAAGTATCAACGCTTTATGCGGCAAGTTTTTAATTATGATGTTTTGCAACCCATCGGGACCTGGAGCTTTATTGTTTTTGAGAGTTTTTAATGTGTCTATTATTTCCTTGACAGTAACAATTTTAGTCTTTGATCTACAGTGAGCAGTTTTAGAGATGAATGATTGTACTACATTTTCTACTTTCTGTGAAAATAAGGTGTTTTGACTGTCGGAATTTAATCGATAATTATTTTCAAATTGTTTAGCTAGTGCTTCGGCTTTCTGAATTTCTGTCAAGGCCATCCCCGTATCGCAAACTAGGGCAGGTATTTGTGGAAGTCGCTTTGTGATGCGCTTTATAGTTGGCCAAATATTATTCGGATATGTGTTAATTTTGTTCAATTTATCAGCCCAGCATTTGTTACGATATTCCCATATTTCTTCCTTGATTATTTTTGTTAGTTTATTTACATGGGATTTCAGGTGTTGATTACCGAAAACTTGCCAAAGTTTTTTGACTTGATTTTTGAATTTTATTTTATTTATTATATCTTGTGGTAAGCTGTCAGCAGTATATTGTTGTGGATTTCTAGAAGGAATAGTTAATTCAATAGCGTAATTTATTGTACTTGTTAAGTGTTCAATTGCTCTATCTAGATTTTCTTTTTCAATTATTTGTATTCTATGATCGATATTTAAGTTTATTAATTTTTTAAATAGTATCCAATTGGCTTCTGCGTAGTTTAAGTACTTTATATTGTCAGACTCATAGATGGTTAATTTTCTATTTATCTGTATGAATACTGGATTATGATCCGAGTTTAAATATGGCAGAGATGTCGGTTGAGTTGTTATATGTACATTTTTTGTTAAAGCCAGGTCAATAGTACTATTGTTATGATGCACACATTGCGAAAATCTAGTTGGAGTATCTGGGTAATGCAGCTGAACATTGTTCACTGTATTATTAATATATTTGTATAGTTTTTTACCACTGCTATTATTTCCTCTGCATTTCCACATTGCATGCTGAGCGTTGAAGTCACCAGCTATAAGCACTTTATTGCTAACATTAATGAGTGATTTGATGTCACGTAGTAATAATTTGTTGCATGGAACATAAATAGATATTATTGTCAGTTTAGAATTTTCAGTAAATATATTTATGGCAGTCGCTTCAGTGTACTTCAGTTCTGGTAAGTTGAGTTGCTCATGCTTAATGCAACGCCTGACAAGAATGGCTGTACCTCCCCATGAAGAGTTTTCTCTATCTGTTCTATACACTTTGTAATTTTTAATATAAAAAGTATCTTTCTTTTGTAAATGTGTCTCATTTAAAAGGACTATATCAATGTTCTTAGTTTCAAGTAATTCAATAAGTTCAGCTCGATTTTTCTTGATGCCATTTGCATTAAAGTAAATTACATTAATGTTATAGTTTGGTTCAAGGCCATAATTTTAATGAGTTAAGTATTAAATGATATTTTTCACTATAGGTCTTTGCTGTCTTGAGAGCTGTAGATAATGTGTATAATTCCTTAAATATTGTTGCCACTTCTGGATCTTCAAATGCTGATTTTATATGTTTCGCTGCATTTAAAATCCCTTCTGTCGTGCTAAAATCCGGTTCTGCCAAAGAGTTTACAGCTGGATTTTGGGGTCTGGATTTGCATTGTTCTTTTGCCTCTGAGATGACAGCAGAATATGTCCTCGACGCATAAGGTGAATTTGCAAATTTATTCTTCTTTTGCTCCTTGTACTTGAGCAAGTATTCACAACGCGAAAAGTTCGCAGGGTGTTTTTCTCTACAGTTGATGCACTCTGCTGGTTCATTGCTAGATTTTTTACACTGTCCTGGTAAGTGGTCTTCAGTACATTTTACGCATCTGTATTTCAAGTTACAGTTGTAAGAGGTGTGACCTACTGTTTGGCACTTTCTGCATTGTTTAACATCCGGTGGTTTATACTTCTCCCATTTAAAAAGATGGCCGTTGATGTTGTTCACCTTTTTTAGATTATTCATATCCTGACTGTTATCCAGTATTATTATGTAGATAGGTAGTTTGATTGTGTGTCCATCCGAATGTTTTTTCTTGAGTTGAATAACTTTTTTAACTAGTATGTTGTTTTCGATGAGATAGTCATGAACTTCCGCATCTGTAATGTGTGGGTTCAGTCCAGTAATAGTAATTTTTTTAGAGAAATTGTTACTGGTGGAGTAAGGAGTATAAAATTGAAGTTTTAATTCTTTAAGTTTGTTTTTAATAATTTCATGATCTTTTATATTGGTAGTATAAAGTTTATGTCTGTATGGATTAATGTATTCAAGAGTAAATGATATTTTAGTAGCGTCTTTTACGTACTTAATAGTTTTAAGATCAATTGTGCTTCTGATAATGATAGGTGGAATTTTTGTAGAAACATTTTTGATGGGAGCCTCTTCATTACTGTTATTATTGTTTGAATTTCTCCTTCGTTTTTTGTTTGTCACTGTTTGAAAATCGTCCATGTCCATGTCATCTCTGTCTGTTAAGGATTCGAAACTATTTGCACAAGAAATAGTACTTGTGGTTTCTTCCATTGTGTTTTGGGTAGGGTCTACATTATTTAAATTTATTTCTAAAGATTTCCTGGGAATATCCCTAGGTAAATCTTTGTTACCTTCTGTTCTTCCTGCAGCTGAATCCAGTATCGTAATTTGACCTTGGTATAAGTTTCTCAATTGCTGCTTTAACACTAAAGACTTTTTATCACCACAATCTTCGGTTTTCCAAAGATCCTTCTTCTTCTTTTTGCCTTTCCACTTCGACATCAGCCACAATCCGGGAACATTTCGAGCACTTCAAATATCTTCTGCGCCAATCTCGCCCAATTTTCTCTTCCTCCGGCGATTGCAGATGAACAACATACGGATATAGACATGGCACAGCTGTTATTACATTCTGGCCATTTTCTTAAATTAAAAAGAATTTTTATTGAAGAATTGGGAACATCGCTATTGTGCGATGTATCTCAACCAATCATTCGGCCGGTGATACCAAGAAGATTTCGCCGTGCTATATTCAATAGCCTACATGGTTTGTCGCATCCTGGAGCAAATGCTACAATTAGATTGATAACGCAACATTATGTATGGCCTTCCATTAAGAAGGATTGTCGACAATGGGCTTGCAGCTGCCTAGATTGTCAACGCTCAAAAATTAGTCGCTATAGAAAACCAGGAAGCAGCTACAGTAGCAAGAGCATTCTTTTCTAACTGGATAGCAAGATTCGGAGCTCCCTTAAGAGTTACATCAGATCAGGGTAGACAGTTTGAATCGTGTTTATTTGAACAGCTCAACCGATTAATGGGAACTACACATTTCAGGACCACTGCTTATCACCCGGCTTCTAACGGTATGGTTTAAAGATTTCATAGACAATTAAAAGCCGCGATAAGATGTCATAATACTGAGCGTTGGACTGAGATATTACCGACTGTTATGCTTGGTATTCGATCAGCATGGAAAGAAGATCTTCAAGCGACTGTCGCTGAGATGTTATATGGCGAGACTTTAAGATTACCGGGTGCCATGCTGGTACCAACCCAAGAGACCAGTCATAGTGAGACCGATTTTGTAAAAAATTTTAGGAAGCAGATGAAAATGGTTAGACCTGTGACTGGCACAAGGCATGGAGTAAAACCAACCTTTAGGTTCGAGGAGATAGAAAATGCTAAATATGTATTCCTTCGAAATGATGGACCAAAAAGACCTCTGCAGGACCCTTATGAAGGCCCATTTGAAGTTTTATCACGATCTTCAAAAACTTTCAATTTAATGATACATGGTAAAAATGTCACCGTTTCAGTAGATCGGATTAAACCAGCCTACGAAATAGCGGTGAAAACAAATGATTGATATGTTTACAATCACCCACGAATGGTTCCTTCGTGACAACGTCACTGGGAGGGGGAATATGTGGGAGATTGGCAGGTCGCGTCAATTTTAGTAAGCGAGAGAAAAAATAATAATTGACATTGAGTTTTTTTTTTGGATCATTTGTTTTTGAGAATGTAAAGTTTTGGTTCAGATAAATTTATGAAATTTATCATGATATAAAAAATAAATATTTTATAATCGGCAAATTGTTTGATTTCCGATATATATATATATATATATATATATATATATATATATATATAAATATTCTCGGAATCTTTCAAGTGAAATCTGATATTCAAAACATAAATACTAAAACCCTTAATCTTTTTCACAATTAATATAGTTTATACACATCAGCTATGTAATTATACTTACACAGGTATTGGCACAAAAGTTTCCGTAGGAACGTAGCCTGCTAATATCGCACCATCCATCGTTACCGTGTGCGGATCGGGAGTAAACGAACTTTTTGCGCTGTGCTTTCGTGAAATATTTTCGGACAATTTGGCAGATTTATTTTCCAATTCATCTAACTTAAATTCTCTAGATTCTCGAATATTTTCCTAAAAGTTATAAAAATACGATATATATATATATATATATATATATATATATATATATATATACATATATACAAAAATAAGTCGGGTTTTCCTTCCTGACGATATAACTCCAGAACGCACGAACCGATTTCGACAATTTTGCATTTGTTGGAAAGGTCTCGGGTTCCGCTAATTTTCTTAGCTAAATTTATAGCTAAGAAAATTAGTGGTGCATGGCATCGTGCATCAATGCAAATTGCTGGAATTTCACTCCGTAATTGAAAATTCGAGTAATGAAAATAATCAACATTAGAAACAAAAAACATAAGAATTTTGTGGGATAAAAACATATTTTTCGTTGTGTGGTTTAACGATAAATTAGCAGGCCAAGTAGGTTTTTCGGGCAGGTATTTAAAGTTTCATTCTTATCACCCCTCTAGCATGAAAATAGGTACAATAATTAATTTAGTTGACCACACCATACTTTTATCTGACAAACAATTTTGGTCTGCTAATTTATCGTTAATCCACACAACACTCATCAATAACTCTCATCCTTTTAACCTCATAAACTCTGTCACAAATAATAGACTCAAAGTTCTTAATAATAACAATAATACCTCTTCTTCTCCAACCAAAATATCCAAAGGCAATAACATTATTAACAATGTTTGACTCCCGTTTATTAAAGAACTCTTTCCCATTTGAAAAAACTGTTCCACAAGGTCGTCTTAAGATTAATTTGTAACATAGACTTAACCCTTAGCTCTCTTTTTCCAACCTCAAATCACCCACTAATTTAGAACGCACATCAAATATTGTTTATAAATTAGAAGGCAATGATTGTGATTCCATTTACATAGGTGAAACTAGACAGAATTTAATAAAAAGACTGATAACAAATCAAAAAATGCGCGACAAAATCAAACCATAATTACAGAACATATTGAAAATTTTAAACATTCTTTTAACTTTTACAACGCTAGTATACTTTATCACGAACGGAACATTCTTCAGAGAAGATTTGCCGAATTTTGTTTAATCAATATTAATGAATCTTGTATTAATAAAAGGCTTGATGCCTCCTTACTCTGTAAAAATTATCAAGTGATACTCAATAGTACTTCCAAATTTGTTTCTTCTTAACTAGTTTAATTCTGAACCTGTTAACCTACCCTTACGCGGTACGATCCCGAACTTTGAATCTTAGCCTTATTCACCCATAATTCGAATCACTGATTGTAAAAAACCCGCCGACTATCCTTCAAACGGTCTCTTCAAATAATTTTTAAGCCCATGTGGCATTCTCGCCTCGGAGTCATACGCATTAACTACTATTTTAGTGCAAAATATATTATATTTCACAAATACCTTGCTATGCTCTCTTCAACAAAAACAAAAAAACAAGTTATTGTATATATGATAGTGCAAAATTATGTGCCTTGCGCTAGTTACTGATGTAAGACCATATTTATATAAGTTACTTTTGTTGTTTATATATGTGTATGTATATATATATATATATATATATATATATATATATATATAATAAGTGTGTGTTATATATGTTGAAATATATGAGTGAGTTTTTGAGGGCAATACATCCAACAAAGAATAGGTACAGATTTATAAAATAATCTTTAATTCCAAACATTCCGACATTCAATTTAACGACATCATCAGTGGATCTAAAAACAGTATAAAAATTGATATAACTATTAATTATAAAATATGTGGATTGGTATAGAAACTATAGATATAAGAGAAAATTTAACAGAACAGCAACACTTAACAACAAACAGAATATAAAAGATAGAAAAGGTAATAGAAACTAGATATTAAATAGATAAAAAAGAAAAAAGAAAAAAGAAAAAAGAGTATATATATACATATATATATATATATATATATATATATATATATATATATATATATATATATATATATATATATATATATATATATATATATATATATATATATATATATCCCGTCGGGAGAAACCAAACTCCTACCGGGCGCGTCCCAAGATGCGAATAGGGGGTATCCTAACCGATACCCCCTCGCGGACCAAATATGGCATCGGAGCTGAGGAGTAATAGCCACCGTCCGTGTATCGCGGAAAAAATCAAAAACTCCCTTTTGGTTGGTCACACCATTTGACCTAGGGTCACGTACGGAAGTGGATGAGGGGACACTGCTCGAAAGAGATGTGTGGATGATCCATATAGCGCACCGTACGTGGAAACTCCCGGCATCAACGTGCCGCACCCACGGGAGCAAGAAGATGCCAATGAAGGAAGAAGGTGCACGGCCAGAGCGGATATTTTTTTCCCGCTTCAATGGTCACAAGCTCTTACAGTAATGGAGGTAGCTGTAGAGGTGATCACCCCTCCACTTTTCAAGGCACCGCCTTCGGAGACGACCTTTTGCTCTGGAGGACTATTTAAATAGCATGGATAATTATGAAAACCCCAAAAAAAAACAAGAGAAAGGTCACGTAATTATGGACGTCGAGCACGATGCGGCAAAAGCCGCTATATTAAAAGGAGGCAAGAAGATTCCCGGTAATCTTCACAACTCTGCACCATCGACTAGATGTCGTCAAACGCCGATAGAGAGACTTGGCTCCAAAATTGACGAGCTAGCGGAGTATGTGAAAGATAGGAACAATGTTCACAGCAGAATAAAGGAGCTAATTGTGTCGATTGATACAGCATATAGCCTGGCATTGAAAGAATATACGGCAACCCCCAAAGCTCTCGCAATGACAGTGCAAACTACACAGACCTCTCCGGAGGTCTACTATTAAACAGGGTGTAACTCAGACGCCAACCTCTAAGACCCAGGAGCAAAACACAAACAAAAGGTTGCTATCTTCACTTAGCCCCACCTCTGACGCGGAAACACATCTGCCTAAAAATCGGCTGTAGAAAATAACTGAACGAAAGTGGCTCGACGAAGTTCGAAGAAGAAACGAGCATGGGATCCGAAAGAAACCTTGGAGGAAACCGAGAAACTGGAAATCGGAAAAATCGAAACAAATGATAGTACTAAGCACAGAAACAACCATCATAGGACAACTCGGAAGAAACACAGAACCAAGGCTGTTCTGGTTCAACCAGCTGAAGAACGAACGTACGCTGACATCCTTAAAGAGATCAGGGAAAAAGTAAACCCGACAAACACTGGCGTGGATATAAAGTCCATCAAACAGACAAAAAATGGGGGTGTATTACTGGAAATGAGTCCCAAGTCCGAAGATAGTGCAGCCTTTGCAGTTGCGATAAGGGCAGCAACTGAAAACATAGAAACCGTGAAATCACTGACGCCGCTGACGCCGATAGAGATTCTTGACTTTGATGGTGTCTCTACCGAAAATGACGTTTGCAAAGCACTCATTCGGGACTTTACGAGAAAACTGGAAATACGACGAGTGAACTTGACCAAAGTCACATCAAGAGGACAACGAGCGGCCTTTTATGAGATAGACGAGGCTTATGCAATCATAGCCCTAAATGGGGCCCGCATGGTGGCCCATGGTGGGTTAAAGTGGCCCGCTGCTTTAGATGCCTCGGTTTCGGACACCAAACGCATAAATGCGGGAGACCAGACAGAAGCTAGTATTGCTACAAATGCGGCGGGGAAAATCACAAGTCTGTAGACTGCACGGAAAAACCAAAATGCTTATTATGTACAGTAGACAAAGAAAACCGAAACAGCGGGAGCCATGTCGCCGAATCCGGTACATGTAAAGCATTCCGTGTAGCACTTGCCGAAGCCACGAAAGAACAGAAATGACGCGATTTCTACAAGGTAATCTGAATAGATGTGCCTTGGCGCAGAATCTACTTCGCCAACGTATCTTTGAAGATAAGATCGATATCTGCCTTATCTGCGAGCAATATATGAATATTCAGAATAAATCATGTTTCGCAGATAAATCTGGCACGGCAGCAATATGGATAAAATAAATCACAAACTCAAAGAAGATCACCGTCAATGACAACGGAAGCGGCGAGGGTTTCGTCTGGATCAAGACTCCCACGACTGTGTGGGCGTCTACCTTTCACCAAATGAAGAGATTAGCGTATTTCGCCAGAAAATGGCAAGCATAGAAGACACTCTCGGCAAATTTGACGGAGAAGTCATTGTAGCTGGTGATTTCAACGCAAAATCGGCTGAATGGGGCGCCGAATACTCGGACACTAGAGGAAATGACGTGGCAGACTTTGCTGCAAGATTGGACCTCACAGTGTTAAATACTTGGAGTATCACAACCTTTAGAAGACCAGGATATCAGGAATCTATTCTCGACATTACGTTTGCCACTCCAAGGACAGCGAACATAATTGGAGACTGGACTGTATCTGAATAGTATAGTGGCAGTGATCATCAACATGTGACATTTAGTATTGGATCCGGTCCGACTCGACCAAGCAACTTTTGCCAACGAAGGTGGAATGCCAAGAAGCTTGACCAGGAAGCGTTGCGAGTAGCCCTCGAGCAAGACGCATCTACTCTTCAAGCTGATCCAAAACTAAATACCCGCAGAGAGACGGAAGAAACGGTTCTTAAAATTATGAACGCTATTGTCACCTCATGTAACGCCTCTATGCCACGACCAAAAAATCAGGGTGTGCACAGTACAGCATATTCATGGTCATCAGAGATAGCAGAACTACGGAAAAGAAGCCATGCATTACGTCGCCACGCCACAAGAGCTGCAAACAATTTTTTTTTTGTAGATGTTTGATTCGTAATTAAACATCTACAAAAAACAAATTGTTTTTTATTATTGGATTAACTGTTCGGAAAAGAAACAATCAATATATATATATATATATATATATATATATATATATATATATATATATATGTGTGTGTGTATTAGAGATGGGCTTATCATATCCGAAGCCGGATCGACTCGGATTTAACTCCGCTTCAGGGAGGAGTTATATCCGCTTAACAACTCCACGACTCCGACAACTTTGAAACCGAAATACTCGACACAAATACGTCGAGTGCGTTGTTTATGCATCTAAGGATTTGCCAAATCCCATTTAATTTTTTTAAATGAAAATTAATGAATAAAATAAAATTAAAAAAATATTAATAAAATAATTTTTCTAAAAAATTCACAAATAAATGACGAGTTGTAATTTCGGTTGACCACATGATCGACTCAACGACTCATAATTTTAACAGTGTTGACCAAAGTAAAAATGCAAAACTTTCTTTTGATGAGAAAATAATTGATTTTTTGGAATAATTTTATATAAAAATAATGTAGTAAACTTTGTAATAAAAGCAAAACATTTATCATAAAATATTTTCATCAAATAATAATACTTCTGCTTTATAATTTTTCTTCTGCTATTTCCATTCGAGAATTAATATTATATCAGGTAGTTCGATTAGCATATTATTACTTTTATACAATTATATAATTGTGTTAAAGTAATAATATAATATAAATATTTTTTGCTGCTTAAATACATTGACGTCACTGATATATTTTACACTCTAAAAATTATTGTTATTTCAGGCTGTGGAAAAAAACAGACTAAATGTGTCCAAATTCACGGCCAAAGATTGTCGTAGTTAGAAATATGACCCCTTACTATTCAATAAATTATACATTGGAGTTATTCACACTTGAACACAATTTCATTGTTCTGTATCTTTGAAGTAATATTTTTGTATTTTTTGGAAAAAAACGTATACCTAAAAGGTCATAAAACTGCCTGTTTAGAAGACGAGAAAGCGACAGCTTCCTTAGTACCAGTGTTCGCGCCAATTAAAGCATGCGGTTATATTGATATATAAACAAAAAATCATCAGTCGAAAATCACATAATAAATCAAATCAATCAATACGTTATCAAAAAACATATTAAAATTATTGTAAATACACTTATAACTTGTTATTAACATAAAATAAATATTACTAGTTACAAATTATAGTATTTTACAATTGGTCCTTCAAAATTCAATCACAACAATCATTGAAAAAACAACCAGTTTAGGGAAGTCGGATATGACAAATCCGGCGAAACAACTCCACTCGGATTCACTCCGAGGTAGGAGTTGTATCTGAGTGATAACTCCGGAGTGAGTTACCCATCTCTAGTGTATATATATATATATATATATATATATATATATATATACATACACACATATATACATATATATATATATATATACTAGATGACCCGACAGACGTTGTCCTGTACCCAACTCTGCATTTTTCAAAATCCTGTACTAATATTCACCGTTCAGTTAAAATTAATAATTATTGTTTTTCGAATTAATATTTACATCAATAAATGAGTGAATGTAGAACTGCTTCAAATAAAATGATGATTCTCAATTCCCACAGTTAACACTTTAATTATCACTTTAACAAATATTAAAATATGTTCAATAAAATTATATAATAAAAATTAAACACTGCAATTTATAGTACAAATTTATTTCTAATAGCTCAATTCATTTTAATGTCAAGGGTTATACAATTTTTTAGTCATACCTGCAGGTGTGGATGTAAAAATGAATGATTTTTTGTTTATTCACGACTAAAACATTGACTTTCCAAATGTATCACACAAAAAATCATCGCCTGCCTTTGTGATTTATAGCATAATTTACACGTGTTGAAAATTCAAGTTTTTTAAAGGGTATAACAAATTTAGAAAGAATTAATAAATAGCATTCCCGGTAAAGGTACAATATCACATTGGTTTTTTCTACCCAAAATAATGGCTTCAATAATGTTGCCTATAATTTTTATATATTTGTACCATATTTTAACTGGCTTTTAGTAATTTTTATATCTAAATTACATTTTTCTCACTGATAAATTTAAATACATTATTACTTAAGTTTATATTTGAAGTGAATTAATTTGTCAAATCCTGTTCACATGTGCTCTATTCAACCTACGATCAACTACAATCAAATTGCAGTAAATGGAAAGGAAAAAACCGTGTGTCGGAAATAGGCTAATCTTAATCTTAAATTCAGAAGTGAAAACAATTTGCACTCCGTCACCAGCCACCGGATTAATTGAATTATAACTCTTTTAATTCTGATTTTATCAATACAGTCTGGTTGTACACTATCAATATTTGTGTAACAGAAAAATAATAAAAAGCAATAATTGGTCAGTAAAAGACCTTGAATTTTCATTTATATACCTTTATACGTATCTTTCATTTTTTTAAATAGATTTTTTTTTTCATGAAATCATGAACTTTTTGGAAATCCTTTGCACTAAAGTTTTGGTATTTTCTAGAATCCGTCAATATCTCTTAAACCAAGTTGATTCCAGGGGGAATACGATTATTTTTAATTTTGGTGGAAATGGCACTCAAAAACTATTTGCTTTAAACGAAAAAAATATTGTATGCGTCTTTTATCTGCATGATAGCTCAATCATCTTACACGTAGAAGTACTAATTTTGAAGCTTATTTTGAGTATTATAAAACCCCATTTTCATATCTAGCTTAATACTGTTCTTAGAACAATTTATAGAACACCGATTTATTAGGATTTTGATTGATATAATTTTGTTCATTACATGATTTTCGTTTAAATGTATATTTTTAGAAATAATTGCCAAAAACGATGAAAAACGAAAAAAACAACAAATTTTCAGTAGCCAGTAACTTGACAAGTAATTTCTTTTTTGAAAAACATTATTAAACATTTTTCTATTCTAATTAGTTCTTTTATCGATATCCGACGTTAGTTTGAAAGAGATACAATTGCACCACTGAAAAAGGATGTCATCCCCCCGGAAAGTGGCTAAGGATTCTAAATTATTTTTACTTCTAAACTTGAGAGTAAGATGAACCTAATTACAAAACATCATGCAAATTGGAGCACATTAAAAATTATCAGACCCAAAATGCTCCATTGTCTTGAGTAAATATTTCGTATCCAATGCCAAACATATGAATTTTTGACACAATGAAACTTCTAAATAATTGTTTGAATGAGTAAATTATTTTTGTATCGTGATTTAGTAAAATAAGGCAAAACACGACTGCATTTAAAAGTTAAAACATAATAATTAGTCAAAGTGAATTGTAGGCTAAGTTTTATGTGCGATCACTGACAGACGCATGCGCAGACTGCATCACCTGTCAGATGTTGACTGTATATTATACTAAATCTTATATTATTTTAATTTTTAGCACATCTCAGCTTCTTTTTGGTAATAATAATGTAGTCCCTAAATTTTTCTTATTCATAATCATAAATATATTATATTATAATATTGTCTTAGCTTATAAGTGAATGGGAATGTTTGGCAAATGACAATCGTCTTTTGTTTTTAATGTCAAACTATGCCTTAAATATTTTCAAGGGCAAACAATGATAAGCGGTTTTTTGTAATTTTTTCCATTTATTTCTACAATCTAACTATATTTCTATAAACCAAAACATTCTAAAAAATTTCCCGAATAAACTTCAGGAAGATTCATGAAAATCCGAATTATAGTTTAGGAGGATTAATGAAACTTACATTGTTACAGAAGAATTTTATATATAAGATATATATATATATATATATATATATATACATACACATAAACATATTTATATGTACATACATATATACACATATACCTACATAAACATACACATGTACATATATATATATATATATATATATATATATATATATATATTGTAGTGGTATTCACTCTTTACAATAATTATAAATAATATTATAAATTCGATATAACAGTCAATATGAAAGACGCATTACGTTGCTGACTCACAGCTCATAGATTGTATCAGAGATAAGCAACATTGTATGCAAGCCTATTCGATGACAAATAAGCAAGTTGAGTCATTCGTAACGGTTTCTTCGATGACAAATAAGCAAGTATGAATCATTGCAACGTATTTTTCTGGAAGGATGGTTACGTCATCATCAGAGATTATAAAAAGCCTGAGAACGACGGAACCAGTGTTCATTCTAAGTCCAGTTTCCAAACAGTTCACATCACTCTTATTTCAAAATATTAAGTTGTAATCAAGTGTAACCAAATAATGAAGTAAATAAAGTTAATAAACGTCTTCAAATGTTTAATTAAATATTTCCGCATGATAAAGCGTTAGCAGCAGAAGAACCTAATTATAAATGTTGACATCGTTGGCGTGACGCAACATAATTGTTTGGTACCAGTGTTGGGATCTCAACATAATTGTTGTTAGTTCAAAGGTGCACAACATTATTTGCTGGCAGCGTTGAGGTTGCCACAACATTATTTGGTGGCAGTGTGGGATTCTGCGAATTTTTTTTTTATAAAAAATGCTAAGGTATTTACCATAACATGTTTTGAACATATAATTATTGCATACTTGGAAAACGGATATTTGGGAAAATACGCCAAAGTATAGCAATAATTAGATTCAAAAAACGGTAAGAAGCTTTACCGAAAGTGGAAATATCAGTGAAATTACAAAGTGAAGACTCCAAGAATCAAGAATCGGAAGAAATCAAGTACTACAAGAATCAAGAAATCGAGAGTTTAATCAAAGTATAAAGATATGTAATCAATAATCTATAAAGAAGAATTTCTAAGAATCGTAACAAGAAGAAACAAGAAAATCAAATCAAGAATCAAGAAACAAGAAAAGAGAAAGAAGATAATACAAATCAAGAAA
This sequence comes from Ctenocephalides felis, assembly GCF_003426905.1. Taxonomy (NCBI): domain Eukaryota; kingdom Metazoa; phylum Arthropoda; class Insecta; order Siphonaptera; family Pulicidae; genus Ctenocephalides; species Ctenocephalides felis. The sequence continues at coordinate 58,460,370 of NW_020537646.1, read as the reverse complement.
CAAGAATCGAGAAGTTCAAAGTGTTATATTTACAAGTGAAAAATCAAAGGTGAAAAATAAAATAAAAGTGTTATGAAAAAGTGATATAAATCATTGTTCAAGTGTTACAAAAGTTCAGGTGATTGTGAATTCGAGTGAACCAGAAGGATAATAAATTAAAAAAGGATTACAACTCATTGTCAGTAAGTTAATTTTTAATATATTTTTTGTAAATTTTTGCGCTTCTGTTTTAGTAGTTTTACACATATTTTTCAAAAATGAATGAACCAGTCGATATGTCGCGCGAAGGTAAATTAAATATTCAAACTGCTATTGCTTTAATCCCGAATTTCAATGGAGAACCTTCAAATCTTCCTTCATTCATAACAGCTTGTGATGCTTTGTCGGTGGATTTGAGTCCATCAGAAGCGGAAAAATTGCTTACAGTTATAAAATTGAAATTAGACCCACAAATTTGTGCAAAAATCCAATTTATTAATTTTGAAACGTGGGATGATTTAAAATGTTATTTGATTAAAGAATATGTTGTAAAACAACCCATTTCTAGTTTATTAATTGAATTTGTAACTGAAACAATTTAAAATGAAAATATAACGAAACAATAAAAAGTTTTGGAGACAGAATTGATGAAATATTGCGACAAATTTATTATTCAAATACAATTAGGAGTTGAGCTCGAGCAGCCGACCCGAACGGATCGAAGCTGAAATTAAATAGTGCGCAATAGTGTTACGTATACAACAAGTGTGAATGTCAATCATCAAATATCCAGTGTAGTGATACAGTGTTTCGTACAACAAATGCCCCTTTTAGGGGGGGCATTTAATTGTAAATAAGTGAATAATTTTATTACAAATATGCAAAATCAAGAAAATATAACTTATTCTTTCCCTCCGTTAGTTGAAACTATCAACATTCTTCATGATACGTCGACGATGGACAATGAATATATTAAACAAGTAATCATCAATCAGAAAACTAATAGTTCAATTAATGGAAAAAACCATTCAGAAGATACGATTATGGACAAAATAGTTCCGTCAACTTCTTGGCAAACAACAGAACCAGGCAGTAAACAAGTAATCATCAATCAGAAAACTAATAGTTCAATTAATGAAAAAAATCAATCAGACGATACGATTATGGACGAAATAGTTCCGTCAACTTCTTGGCAAACAATAGAACCAGGCAGCAAACACAGACGCACATCGGCTAATAAATATGTCGAAAATGTAAACATAACGCCGACTCGAAACAGGTTCGATGCATTAAAAACAAACAAAGGTCATCCGTCCGAAACAACAAAAACACAAACTGATAACACCGAGAAAACTACAAGGCCACCTCCTAGATTTCTATATAACGTAAATAATTTTTCTGATATGGTATCTGATATTAATAGTGTAATAAACAGAGAACAATATTATACAAAATCAATGTCGGACGATACAGTGAAAATAAATGTTCAACAGCCCGAGCAATACAAGCAGCTTATAAACTTTTTCAAAACAAAAGGTACTGTTTATCATACTTATCAACTTAAAAATGAAAGAGCATACAGAGTGGTACTCAAAAATACCCATCATACATACGATATCAACGAAATAAAAACGGAACTAGAGAAGAAAAATCACAAGGTCAGAAATATAATAAATATGAGATCGTATATAACCAAAAAGCCACTCAACATGTTTTTTGTTGATTTGGAACCCTCTGATAATAATAAGGAAATTTACAATATCACAAAGTTATTGAACCATATTGTAGTATGAAATGTATCGGGGTTGTTGGTAACGTGTTCGTGTTGACCTCCTAGTCAATACAGTCTTGCCGAGCGGTGGTTATAGAAATAGTAGGCTTCGGATTTGCCTTGAGTTCTTATTAAGATATTGGCTGAAATATCACTTCTAAAGAATAACACTGATTGACTATTTCAACAACACTTTATTAGCACCCACAATGATGATTAACAATTGACTTTACACGACTAATATTGCGACTCTGCTGAGGCCAACAGCAACTCTGCTGTGGCCTACAGCAACTCTGATGTGACTATGGCAACTATGATATAATTAACACAACTCTGGTGTAATAAAGACAACTCTAACAACTCTGACTTCCAACTCAATCAGTACACTTTATATACTGCTTAAGTGGGACTGCAAACACCTTACGATGGCGTATTTAAAGTATTTGCTGATTGTGATAATTACTGCAATCGATATCGAATTTGGCATATCAGCATTGCCATTACACAATGCAGCATTATTGATTGCTATTACACAATACGCCACCCCTAAAGTGTCTGTCAGTCCCTTGACAGATTAATAATAAAAAAAAAATTACGGGAGTTTGTGCTTCTCCTCCCCCTTGGAAAAATTATTGTCCTCAATAATTACTTAAGCATAATTTCATTCTAAAAAAAAATTTAATAAACAGACATTTTCTAAATTTACCTAAAACTTCGATAATGGTTACTTAATTCTATAATATAATTTGAAATGTTTCTTGTTTTATATTTGTTTAGGTAAATTTAAAATTACAAAATTTATTTTATTTAAAAAATCAAAATCACAATATTTGCTTAAAAAAAAGACATCTATAATTAATTTTTTTTATTGTAATTTGTTGTAATTAATGAAGATTGCATTCAATTCAAATAAGACAAAATTAAAAATCGCAAGTAAATTGGTTTCAAGAATAATATATGTTTTTAAATGAGTTGACATATCAGACTTGCTGCCCTATTCTAGTGCTAGTGGCGTCGAGAATTAGAATTGGAAATCGAAATTTAAATATGATATGTCTTCATATAATAAAATGGTACAATAAATTATTATTTATTTCTATAACTCGAGTTTTCGTTATTTAACTCGCATTTTACTAATTTTATTTAATGCAGAAAAGTTAGTAAATCATTAAAGATTAAATATCAATAATTAAATCAATTAAACATGAATATTTTTTCGATACAGTATGTAATTTAATACTCAAGTTGTATAATTCGCGTGTTTGCTATGTCAATGTATGTAGCAAAAATGATTAGGCAAGCAAAAGAGCAGGTTTTTGACCTATTCGATTTAAACTGTTTATAGATTGTTTTTGAATACGATGCTTTTGGAAAATTTATGTGATATAACTAATTTGAATTTTGATTAAATTGATCTAATTGCTACATACTTCAACATTAACCATTAACAATAGATTCCTGGGCCCTTTGGATTCATATTTTTTGAAAGACTTGACTATTAGAAATAATACATTTAGAAATAATAGAATATTAGTGGCCATTCAATTTTGGAATCATTTATACAAAATAACTGTTGTATTTTATTTTCATGCGAATTATTGATACTGATGCTTCCAATTTCATTTTGTTCACAAAAGTGTATTTAAATGTGAAAAAATTCAAATTTTTGATTCGTATTATAGCTGCATTGGACGCTCTAAAATAATAGTAAATTATCATCCATGAAATGCATAAAACACAAATATATTAAAATTTTTAAATAGTACTAAATACTATTTCACTAGACCAAAAAGTTTAAATTATTGGAATTATAATTAAAATAAGTATGTTGAAAGTTAGAAATATACTCAAATTTTCAGATAATTAATATTATAAACGTAAAGATTCTTAAAGTTCACAAAGTTAATAAATCATAAATAAATTAAGTCTATTATTGTTTTGAAATTTGTATCGTTCACGTTATATGATATCTCCTTATTTAAATTTCAGAAGAGAAATATGATAAAATATGAATTTTTTTTAACACTATTAACCCAAATAATCGAAAGTATAATCAGTATGTATAATTATGAAGATTTATCTTGAATGTACTCAAAGATTTAGTTACCGTTAATCAAAAATAGTGAAATAATGCAATTATTATAATCGAAAAGAATTTTACTTAAATTTATTTACTGAAAAAATAAAATTTACTTTTATATAGAAGCAGCTAAAGTTTATAAACATTTTGCGTTCAATAAATTTACTAAATTACTTAACACCATGAAATTAGAAAATCATATTGTATCTATAATTCTATCATAAATATTTTTCTTTCTATTTTTTTTTCTTATTGCGGGGATGGTTTGTAATATATTATTGGCATGAACTTAAAATTTTCCCCTTCTATTCTATAACATTCGGTAGAACGGGCAGTTGATTATTTATAATAATACTATTTTATTATTAATAATTTTTCTAATTAAAAGTTAAATTATTCAGTACATTTATCGAGCGTGTGAAAATAAAATATTTGGAAGGATAATTGTGCAATTTACTGCACTTTGCAGATTTAACCTCTGAGGTTCTATATAAGCCTAATAGTCATCAATAACATGTTTGTTAGTTTTACTAACAATATTTAATATTATGAGGGATTTTAATAATCCTACCATTATTCTTTTGGGTTTTTAATAACTCTACAATTATTCTTTTGGGTTTTCAATAACCCTATATTTATTCTTTTGAGTCTTTCTACCCCATTTATGTCCTTTATTATAATTTTTGCAGGTTTCCCTAAAAATTTATCGGTACATTCTGAAGTTTGGGAACCTGGAATAATAGGACTTGCAGGCACATTGGGCATAGAAGTGGCATTAATAGCCAAATTTGAAGTCATCCTGAATCGACGATATCGATGATATTGGCGTTAGACCGCTCGAAAGCCGGGTTACTAACTTTATCAACATAAATAAAATGATTCGCGATTGCAGGGAATAAAAATTAGTTGAAGATGACACTTTAATCCTTCAGAGAATTCTATATAAAATTATAAAATTAAAATTATTTTTTCGCTCGTGATTGTTAAAACTGCTGTAATAGTTATTTAATCAACTGTCCGCTGTTATAGAATTATTAACCCAAGCTACTAATCTAATTAATTATAATTGACATAATAATTACGCTAACAGGATTTTCATCTACATAATTTTCATCTTAAAAAAAAAATTCTCTTCAAATCTTAGATGAACTGGTTGTCATTCCTGGATGTGCAAATTTCTTGTGCAGAGAAAAAATGGTTAACTTTGCTTGGGGAGAGTTGCTGACATCTGCTGGTAGTGTAATGTCCGAAAAAGGAAAATAAATTTGTCACTTACTTAGAGTGAGTCGCTGTCGTTGCGGGTTGCTTACGATTCAGTGTTGGTAGAGCCGCCACCTTACTACCCTTAGTTCCTCGAATTAGTATCGCTGGATTGCTGGAACCGCCCTTGAGTCTGCAGCCTCCGGGGTGCGAAAAAATCGGTTTTCGCGTTCACAGGCAACGTCGAATACTAATTCTTCACTACAAGGTATCGCACCGCTGGACACCATGAAATGTATTGGGGTTGTTGGTAACGTGTTCGTATTGACCTCCTAGTCAATACAGCCTTGCCGAGCGGTGGTTATAGAAATATTAAGCTTCGGATTTGCCTTGAGTTCTTATTAAGATATTGGCTGAAATATCACTTCTAAAGAATAACACTGATTGACTATTTCAACAACACTTTATTAGCACCCACAATGATAATTAACAATTGACTTTACACGACTAATATTGCGACTCTGCTGAGGCCAACAGCAACTAGGCTGTGGCCTACAGCAACTCTGATGTAATAAAGACAACTCTTTTGTGATTCTAGCAACTCTGCCTCTAACTCATATCAGTACTCTTTATATACTACTTAAGTGGGACTACAAACACCTTACGATGGCGTATTTAAACTATTTGCTGATTGTGATAACTACTGCAATCGATATCGAATTTGGCATATCAGCATTGCCATTACACAATGCAGCATTATCGATTGCTATTACACAATAAGTAATTGAAGCGCCCAAAAAGAGAAAAGGATTAATACAATGCACAAGATGCCAAAATTATGGTCATTGCAAAACTTATTGCAATCGACCATTTGCTTGTGTCAAATGTGGAGAAAATCATAACTTAAAAATTTGCGTAAAACCAAAAAGTACGCCTGCTACGTGCGCACTTTGTGGTAAAGATCATCCCTCAAATTACAGAGGTTGCGAAGAATACAAGGCCGCGTACTCCACTGCTTACAAGAAAACATATACAACAAAAAAATCACATGATACGAGAGATATTCATGATCCAAACACAAGTCGTCAAAATATTAACATCAGAAACACAAATCACATGAGCTACTCGGAAGTCATCCGAAATCAACAAAGAAAAGCAACCAGCGGGCCTGAAACAAGTACGGTACTACAGGACTTCTTGAACAGTTTTAGAGATATGTTTAAACAACTCATGGAACAAAATAATATGATCATGCAGATGCTCACTATTTTGGCTAAGAAATAATGGCTAATTCACTGCGGATTGCTGAATGGAATGCAAATGGCATTCTAAATCATCTAAATGAATTAACTATGTTTTTTTCAAATACAAATGATTGACATCTTATTAATAAGCGAAACTCATCTCACAGAGTCTTTATACATAAAAATTCCATTCTACAACTTTTATGGTACTAATCATCCTGACAACACAGCACACGCTGGGGCTGGTATTCTAATAAAATCATCAATAGATCACTATGAGTTAGCGAAATATCAACAAAACCATATACAGGCAACATCAGTTAAAATAAAAAGTTTCGAACACAATATGGTTGTTTCAGCCATCTATTGCCCTCCACGATATAATCTAAAGAAAAACGATTATGAAGAATATTTTGAAACATTAGGAAATAAATTTATAGTTGGTGGTGACTTCAACTCTAAAAATATAATATGGGGCTCAAGACTTACGACTCCAAAAGGTAAACAACTAGCAGAGTTAATATATGAGAAAAACTATACCATAATAACAACTGGGAGTCCCACCTACTGGCCAACAGACATACAGAAGATACCGGATCTGCTAGATTTTTTTATAACAAAAAATATTTCAAGTAATTATATTGATATAGAAAGTAATGATGACTTATCTTCGGATCATACGCCCATAATTCTGACCCTAAGTACTAATGTAATAAAACAGAAGGTACAACGCAAACTGTACAACCACAAAACGAATTGGGAGTGTTTCAGAAATGTAATTGATTCAAAAATCAACCTTAAAGTAAAAATTAAAAACAAAAACGATCTCGACGAAATAACTGAACAGTTTATAAGTACTCTTCAACAAGCTGCTAGGATTGCCACACTAGAACTAGCGCAACATAAACTGAAAATCAACGTCCCAATGGAAATTAGGCAGCTTATAAAGGATAAACGAAAGGCAAGAAACGTCTGGCAAAGAAGTCATAACCAGCACGACAAAACAATATACAATAATTTGGCAAGAAAACTTAAACATTAATTAAAACAGTGGAGAGAAATTGGCGTAATGAACTATATTACTAATCCTAACAAGTATGATAACACGATTTGGACACCAATTAAAAAAACTAGAAGACCTATAACAACTAACTCGGCAATAAGATTAGATACGGAAGGACCATGGGCTAGGAGTGATCAAGAAAAGGCGAATATGTTTGCGGACTATCTAAGAAACGTATTTTCTCCAAATGAAAATAGTCAACAACCGCGAGTATATGATGAAGTTAATGAGATAAAAGGCACTACTGAAAACATTAAACAGGTCACACCAAAAGAAATTAAGAGACAAATTTCACTCCTAAATAACAAGAAATGTCCAGGAATTGATCAATTGGATGCTAAAATTTTGAAAGAACTGCCAAGAAAAGGTCTAATAATGCTGACTTATATATTCAATGGAGTACGACGTTTGAGATATTGGCCAAAGGACCTAAAGAACTCTGAAGTAATAATGTTACAAAAACAAGGTAAACCTAGTCATATGGCTAATTCATACAGACCAATTAGTCTTCAACCGGTTATATCTAAACTATTGGAAAAAATATTACTAGTGAGAATCCAAGAAAATCTTACCGCGATACCAGATCATCAATTTGGTTTTAGACAATCTCACCTCACTATACAACAGGCTCATAGGATAACTTCAATCATTCACAAAGCTTTTGAAGACAGTGAGTATTGCTCTGCGGTATTCATCGACGTAAAACAAGCATTCGATAGAGTGTGGCATGATGGGTTGATAGCCAAAATTGAAAAATGCTTACCAAATCAATTATATAAAATACTGAAGTTATTTTTGACTGGTAGATACTTCAGGACAAGAGTAAGAGATGCAGTATCAGATTTTCCTCCAATAAAACCGAGAGTACCACAGGGTAGTGTATTAGGACCAATTTTATACACAATATATACACACGACTTACCAACACACAATTACGGGTACATTCGCGGATGATACAATGATCATGGCAACACATCAAGATCCAGTAATCGCATCTCTAAACTTACAAGAACATCTATTCGCACTTGAAGAATGGCTGAAAGAATGGAAAATAAGTATAAATGAAGACAAATCAAAACAAATCACGTTTACAACGAGAACTCAAAACTGTGAGGCCGTATTTATAAATAACATCGAAATTCCTCCTTGTACCAGCATTAATTATTTAGGGCTTCATCTAGACCGTAGACTCTCATGGGGTCCCCATATCAAACAAAAAAGCAAACAAACAATGAAAAAAATCAAACAACTGTACTGGCTAATTGGCAGAAAATCGAAAATGTCATACGCAAACAAGACTTTAATATACAAAACTGTACTAGTACCAATATGGAGCTACGGAATAGAATTATGGGGATGTGCAAGTGCATCAAACATAAAAATTATACAGCGTACCCAGATCAAAATATTAACGGCAATGGTAGATGCGCCTTGGTACGTATCTAATGAGACCATCCACAGGGACCAGGAAATTAAAACTGTAAATGAAACTATAAAGACCCGGAGCTGTTCTTATCACAACAAAATCGTTGATCATTCGAACGCTAAAATACAAATTATCAACAAAATGGTTCAAACAAGAAGACTCAAGAAGAAATGGCCAAAGGACCTGCAATATTAAATTATATATTGTCTATTAAATAAAATAAATAAAATTCAATTAGAGTAGGACATGACTATGCAACAACAACACAACTGACATTCCAAGAAGTAGACATAAAAGTTTTTGAAAATGGCTTAAGAGAACCGTTAAAAACTTTAGTAAAATGTTGTCGATTTTCTGATATCAAAGAGGCTATTGACTTCGCTTTGCAAGAAGAAGTTTGTCAAAATTCGTCAAATGTCAGAAATAATCAGAATAATAATATAACATGTTACATTTGAAAAAAACGTGGTCATATTGCTCTACAATGTTTCTTAAATAAAAGGAATAACGCATCTTTTACTAATTCAAATAATAACCAAAAATCTTGTAATTACTATAAAAAACAAGGTCATTTAATTTTTGAATGTAGAAATCCAAATCGAAGAAATTTTAATACAAATCGAAGTTGTTACAACATGTCAAAAGCTTTTATTACCCCTACCAACAAACACCGACAAGAAAGCAACTATTCGCAGACACATGCAGAAAATGCATCAAACGCACATACTCAGTGTTTGTCAAACTGCGACGAAAACCAACAAACCACAAATTCCCAAACCCAAGATCCAAAACCAAAAACATCAGAAAACGAAACAATTACAGTACGCGAACTAAATGCACAAATTTCCAATTCATTTTTAATAAACAAAAGCGACGAAAAAGAAACAAATTTCAAAAACAAATATGTTTCATTACAAATTGAAAACAATACTTTTTGTACAAAACCAAGCAAAGAACAAGATTCAAAAAACGAAAAACAGAAATTAAAAGACAAAGACGAAACCAAAGAAACACATGACAAAAATGTTTTAACAACATCAAATATGAAAATGAAACAGAAAAACAAAATTTTAAATGACCCACAAATTGCACAAAAGCACGAAACGTACCTAAGAACCAGAAAAACAGACAAAGATTTTACAAAGAAACGTTTAGAATTTCAAACAAACTGAGCAAGCAAAAAAGTTGAAGAACCAGAGGTAGTTACAACTACTAACAAACATCCTTATCAACAAACAAAATCAAAGAAATCCTACGACAAGTACGTGAAACCACAACAGACGTTTAAAATCGACAATTTAGAATTAATAACGGACAAAAACCCCTTCGCAAGCAAATCTAAAAAATCAATGCCTTTATTTAAAGATGCATACAGAGTTTCTTGAGACAAATGGTACAGGACGGATCATACCGATCAACGACAAAGGACATGCCAACTGATAATGATTTTTTTTTTTGCGAATTGAAAACCAAAACCAAAAATGAAATAAATATTCCAATTGTCAGAAAAAGACAACAAGTTACAAATCAAAAATAAATTATATGTTAGAAAGAGATTAAAGACAAATGAATTAAAATAAAATTGTCACAACCAAAGATTCTCAAACTTTTTCACAAACATTAAATTTTATAATGTAAATGAAATCAAAGTTTTTTTTAAGAAAAAAAAGAGAGAACATTGTTATATTATAAGTCATGATAATTATTGTAAAACTGTTCACATTATTATCAACCAATGAAATATTATATTTTGAAATATTATAAAGATGTTATATAACTCAACTGTAATCATGAAATTTTGAAAAATATTACCATTAAAATAAAATTATGCTTAATTGTAAATTCATGATATTGTTCTACAATAAATACAACTTTTGAATTTTTTCTTATTAACATTTTTTTAAATTTTTTGAAATTTCATGAAGAAAAAAAAATGTATTTGAAATATTATATGAACTTCAATATTATATCAATTATATCCAAACAAGTAATTATAAGAAATGTACAAGTTTCTACACAATGTAATAGCATGAGCGCAAACATTTTTTATTTTGAAGCACCCGAAATGCTTTCTTTTTTTTATGAACGCACGAGGGCGCGCGTTTTTTCGGCGGGTGAGGTGTAGCGGTATTCACCCTTTACAATAATTATAAATAATATTATAAATTCGATATAACAGTCAATATGAAAGACGCATTACGTTGCTGACTCACAGCTCATAGATTGTATCAGAGATAAGCAACATTGTATTCAAGCCTGTAACGGTTTCTTCGATGACAAATAAGCAAGTATGAATCATTGCAACGTATTTTTCTGGAAGGATGGTTACGTCATCATCAGAGATTATAAAAAGCCTGAGGACGACGGAACCAGTGTTCATTCTAAGTCCAGTTTCCAAACAGTTCACATCACTCTTATTTCAAAATATTAAGTTGTAACCAAATAATGAAGTAAATAAAGTTAATAAACGTCTTCAAATGTTTAATTAAATATTTCCACAGTGATAAAGCGTTAGCAGCAGAAGAACCTAATTATAAATGTTGACATGAAATGTTACAAAGTCTAATAATCGGGCATAACATCAATAAAAAACATAAATTTCTTTCAAAAATTTCTTCAATTTCTTCAGCATTTTATATTTACACCATGATTGACGCTAGCGCCATCTACATTGGGAGACGGAAACTAACCCGGGCAAATTGACAGTTTTGGTCGGAAAACGTGGCAACGAAATATGGCCCAAGATAGCGATCTATATACTCTTCTTTTATCTATGTATATATATATATATATATATATATATATATATATATATATATATATATATATATATATATAAAGCGAGAGGTTTTTCTTCAGAGGGTGAAATAATATTATAAAATTGTTTCTTGGGCATCCATCCAGTAATTAAAAAACAGTTTTATTGAAAAATGTTTTTATTTAGAGAACATACGTTTCGGGTCTTGATTTGACCCATCTTCAGTGCATACAAATAAATTTTGAAAAATACACAAAAACACACAAAATTGCACGAAAAAATAAATATGTAATACAAAATTGATAAAACGTCGAGTTATGAATTTTTTTTAAAAAAATTGTAAAATTAAAATAAATAATATATTTTATTATAAAAAATTTTATTCCAAACGAACATGTTGTCAGTTTGGATAATGTGTTACGTGTGTACACTTTATCTAGACCTTTTTACCCTTTAGGCAGGGTAACTTGAAACGAGCATGTGGCAAAATGATTTAAAGCCTTAATATAATTTTAAAAGTATTTTACAAAATAATTACATTTTTAACTAATGCTAAAAAACTACCAACGAAAGAAAATACTTTTTTATGGATTTTTAAAGATTACCGTTTATCTCCCCCATTTTAAAGATTACCGATTTTAAATCAAGGTTATAGCTGGTTACACATCTTGTTTTCTCTACTTTCAAATAATGTTGTTAAACATTGCTTAAGTTCACTGATTTTTGACATATCGTTAGTGGACCTTTTTAACCCCGGACCTTCATATATTACTATCTATTCTTCGATAAATTCTGAGAAATTATAACTGGGAAAATGTTATTCGACAAAATGTCCATTTGATCGATACCAAATTTAGGTTCTGAATTTAAATAGCATAAATGAAAAATAATATAACCTAGAAAATGTTTTATAAATACCAATGAGTATATAATTATACAAATAAGATCTTTCAGAGCACCGTGTTTGAGAAAAATATGCCAAAAAGGGTATTTTCATATTAACATTTCAAAAAAGTTGATATTTTGAGTCTCTAGTAACACTTGCGGTCCGTTTAGTAACGTTTTTTGTATATAAAAAAACTACAAACAAAACTACTTACTACAATTTAATCATAATTAAATAATATTCACGTAAAACATCCTATTAAACGTAATTGAACATCATCTGTCAAAAACGTTTGACATATCACGTAATAGCCACCGTCCATTGTTTTATTTAAATTACGCTTCTATAAAAATTTTCAAATTAAAAATGTACAGTTTCTACGCGATTTTGAAATAATATCTCACCTTTCCGACCATCTCTGGATTGGCCGAATTTTTCAAGACTAAAAGCCCGTGCACACGACGCTAGTATTCCTTGTAATAGGATTTCTGTCGCAACAGGATTTCTGGCGAGCAAGAATTTTGCGCCAGATTTTCACTTATTTTATGATTAATAGTAAATTCGTGCATTTTCAAATAGATTATTATAAATATATACTGTGAATTTCACAATTCATATTTTATAGGTCTAAAATACTGATTAGGATTAAGTGAAATAATAATAATTAAAAGACAATAAAATGCTTCAGTTTAATATAACAAATATTGATTTTGAAAATCAGTATTTTTATCGGATTTTATCGGATAATTGATTTGATATTGATTGATAATTGATGTAAATATATTAAAAAGGTTCGCTTTTTTTTTAAGTATTTACATACAAATATTATCTGCGATTAACAAACGATTTGATTCGGTTATTCTTTGCATTGTCTACTGTGATGCTTCAAATATTTTTTTCAATATGCGCAATACATCTTAACACTTTCTTTGTATATATATATATATATATATATATATCGTATATATATATATATATATATATCGTATATATATATATATATATATGTGTGTGTGTGTGTATGCATTTATGTGTATATGTATGTGTGTATATGGCCCATATACACCAAAATTTAACCCAAGAATCTTGAGTAATCTAGTTTATAAGCTTAATTGTCTAGATTGTAATTGCGTTTACATAGGTGAAACTAGTCAGAACCTGCACAAAAGAACATCTCAACACAAAAACAATTCAAAAAATAAAAATCAGTATAAAACACAATTAACAGATCATATCAATGAACTCAAACATAGCATTGATTTTTCCAATCCCACGATCCTACATTTCGAAAATAATTTATTTAAAAGACGATTTAGCGAAGGTTGCTTAATATCTTTACACAAGGATACAGCCATAAATTTAAGAACTGACAACAATTCGCTTTGCAATGACTATAAAATAACTCTCGACTATTTTCAAAAACACCACCATATCTGAATGAAGCGTGTATTTTTATTATTTTATTATTTTACAAAAAACATATGTCTGCCGGTCTTTTTTACACTTTCTCAAAAAAATTGTAAACACAATTCATTCAGTTTTTAGACGTTAGTCAATTTGTACACACTAGAATGTAAGCAAAAATTGTCTAAAAAATTAATTAGTTTAAATGTTCCAATTATTAATAGCCTGGTTTATCACAGTGTAATAGTGTAGTGTATTTTTGTATAATTAATTCTGTAAGTACTTATATATAAGTTATAACTTTATATTATTGCCTCCTACATCATATAAAATCTTTTAGTTTTCCACTGAATGACGGTCTCGATGAAGACCGAAACGTATGGATAAATAAAGTATTTAAAAACTACTTTAGTTTTTTTTCTTTACTTGGTGTTACTGCCCGATTCTAAATAACTCATCAAAATATATATCAACACCAAACTCACATATTTCAAAATATAATTCCTGGGCTGAAACAAGGACATTTACTGAAATTATTCTGTATAATTCTGATCATGGATTCGCAGTACCATTACAACCACAAGAAACAAGTTTCAAAGAAGCAACATAAGAAATTTCAAGATAAACAAGATAACAACACCACCGATAATTTATTTTATAAAATCATACAAAAACACTACGATTTTTATACTATGTCACAATTCAAAACTATCTCCAAACTTAATTCCAAATTAACTATTAATAACAATAAACATATTTTCCTACTAAGATGTCGTAAAGAGAAAATTATTCCAACTTTTTATCAAATTAAACTTAATAAATTTGAACACCTTAATTATTCATCACAAGATCATAAGTTAACTAGTTTTAGTTTAAGACTCATGTCTCTCTCAATAGAAAATTGTATTAAAATTAATCTTAATTTGAAAACAATAGTCGAGCGAATAACGAATTGGTTGTCAAAAGTAGTTGCAATCGAAATTTTAAATAACTTCTTTTATTTTGAAAAACTCAGAAATAATAAACTTTCATCAAAACTTAAAAATTCTTATAAAAACAAATATGAAAAATTATATCAACAAAAATTAGAAACAACGCAAATCACATTAGACGATAGCACCATAAATAAATGGTTAAAGAATTTTTCAAACGTTGACATCCCTGAAAGGTTACGTTATATTTTTGCCCTAGGCCCGAATTTTTCGGTTCCTATCAATTCTCACAAATTCAATTTTATTAACATTATCAGTAACCTAGAAAATTGTTTACAACAAATTAAAGAATCTAAATATCAAAATTTAACCAGATTCATCTTTTGCAAAAAAGTCATCTCATTTACAAAATCCTCATGCACAAACCTTGACTATAACTATATCTTAAAAGATCTGAAACAATGTAAACTTTTTTTGAAAAATAATCCTGAAATCATTGTTACTAGAGCCGATAAAGGAAATGTAACCGTTGTGTTAAACAAAAAAGATTACCTAGATAAAGTTTCGAATTTACTCTCAGACCAAAAAACTTACAACATCGCTGTTAATGATCCTACAGATCACATAAACCGTAGTTGCCACAAGTTTATCGACAAACTCGTTACTAATAAACAGTTACCCAAAGACACAGCTTCAAGTTTAAAAAACTTACATCCTTACCACCCAAGATTATACTGTCTTCCCAAAATCCATAAACCTAATTTACCTTTCCGTCCTATTGTATCAGACATTAACTCACCACTTTATAAATTATCAAGATATATAAACAATTCCATAACTCCTGTCACTAAACAATCCCCATTTCACATAAAAAATTTTTTCGAGTTTGTCGAAAAACTTAAACAAATTACAGTTCCAAATGATAACGTTTTAATTAGTTTAGACGTAGTATCATTGTTTACGAACGTTCCATTAGACTTTATCCTTGAAGCCATAACTAAAAAAAGGCACGATATATCCTTCCACACCACAATTTCCCTACACTGGTTTCGAGAAACAATTAAATTTTTAATTTCTAACACATATTTTGAGTTCGATAGTAAATTCTACTTCCAAACATTTGGTACACCAATGGGATCTCCAGCCTCCCCATCTTTAGCTGAAATAGCCCTTCAACACATAGAATACGCAATTTTAAATTCCTACAATAAACAAATTTTTTACTATCGATATGTTGATGACATCATAACATGCATCCCAAACAGTGACACAACAACTCTGGTAAATTCTTTTAATGCCCACAACCAACATCTACAATTCACTTATGAATTAGAAAATAATAAATCTATCAGTTTATTAGATGTACAACTCTTTCGCGAAAATAATAATATAATAACTGATTGGTATCACAAACCAACATACTCAGGCCGTTATCTTAATTACCACTCTTACCACCCCCTATCTATCAAAATAGGCACAATCATAAACGTAATTGACCACGCATTATTATTATCACACAGTAAATTTTTAAGAAAGAATCTCTCTCTCATTTCACAAATCCTAACCAAAAACTCCTACCCACAACACCTCATCCAATCCATAACAAAAAATAGAATCTTATATCTCCAAAACCGTCACAATAATTTAATTAATAACCCAAACCTTGAAAACTACGTCGGAACTATAAGTTTACCTTTCATCAAAGAATTATATTACCCGTGGAGAAAACTTTTCAATAAAAATAATATTAGAGTAGTTTGTACTTCCGAAAATACTTTTTCAACTCTTTTTACAAAATTAAAATCAAAATTTAACCCAAGAATCTTAAGTAATCTAGTTTATAAGCTTAATTGTCTAGATTGTAATTGCGTTTACATAGGTGAAACTAGTCAGAACCTGCACAAAAGAACATCTCAACACAAAAACAATTCAAAAAATAAAAATCAGTATAAAACACAATTAACAGATCATATCAATGAACTCAAACATAGCATTGATTTTTCCAATCCCACGATCCTACATTTCGAAAATAATTTATTTAAAAGACGATTTAGCGAAGGTTGCTTAATATCTTTACACAAGGATACAGCCATAAATTTAAGAACTGACAACAATTCGCTTTGCAATGACTATAAAATAACTCACGACTATTTTCAAAAACACCACCATATCTGAATGAAGCGTGTATTTTTATTATTTTATTATTTTACAAAAAACATATGTCTGCCGGTCTTTTTTACACTTTCTCAAAAAAATTGTAAACACAATTCATTCAGTTTTTAGACGTTAGTCAATTTGTACACACTAGAATGTAAGCAAAAATTGTCTAAAAAAATTAATTAGTTTAAATGTTCCAATTATTAATAGCCTGGTTTATCACAGTGTAATAGTGTAGTGTATTTTTGTATAATTAATTCTGTAAGTACTTATATATAAGTTATAACTTTATATTATTGCCTCCTACATCATATAAAATCTTTTAGTTTTCCACTGAATGACGGTCTCGATGAAGACCGAAACGTATGGATAAATAAAGTATTTAAAAACTACTTTAGTTTTTTTTCTTTACTTGGTGTTACTGCCCGATTCTAAATAACTCATCAAAATATATATCAACACCAAACTCACATATTTCAAAATATATATATATATATATATATATATATATAAACATACACATATGTAAACTCGTATATATGTAAAGCAAAAAAAAATATTTATGAAGATGGATAATACATATAAAATACAAGTGGACTCACATTACGTTGGTAGGTTACATCTAGAGAAAGCGTACACAACACTAGAGATTGGCACTAACATTTATACAACTAACTTGTCAACACCATGCATTTTTTATATTTTTTTGTATGATGTAAACAGAAAAATAATAGTTTTATTTGAACAAAAATGTAAGTAGAATTATGTAATTTCTGCCACGACTTCTGTACTTTGCGAGTACCGAGGCATGAGTGAGCGCCACACATGTTTTGAAACATTTTTAAGGGTCATTCAATGATTGTTATGAGTGGGTAAGTAGAAAAACGGTCGAAGTTGACACTAGTAATGTTAGGCTAGGTTTGTATGGTTAGAATTAGTTTTTTTAAGAGGAGAAATTGGAAATGTTATTTAGTATTACTAGGTAGTTATACTAATAACTCAAATATCTAAAATAAAAAATTTTTTAAGGGTTATTCAAAATTTGCTATGCATGGGTAGGTAAAGCTCGGGTTTCAAGGCCGAAGTTAAACTAGTAATGTTGGCAAGGTTAGTATGGTCAGAATTAGTTTTGTTCTGAGGAGATAAATTTGGAAACATTATTTAGTATTACTTGGTAGTTATCGCAAAGTAAGGAGGTATCAGATCTTTTGTTTACCGCGTGATCACATACTGATATGAAACAAGATTCTGCAAAACGTCTCTGAATGGTGTTCCGTTCATGGTAGAGAATACTTGCATTATAAAAGTTAAAGGAGTGTTTGAAATTTTTGATGTGTTCTGTTATTACATATATTATAATTACCTAGATATACTAATTTCCATACTGTTTTTAGATCCACTGATGATGACATTAAATTGAATGTCGAAACGTTTGGAATTAAAGATTATTTCATAAATCTTTGCCTTTTCTTTGTTTGATGTATCGCCCTCAAGAACTCACTCATATATTTCAACATCAAAATTAACTACTAAATCATATATATATATATATATATATATATATATATATATATATATATATATATCTTGATAGTTTTTTCGACGTTGAAACATATTACAAAGTAACTAGCAGCCCATTCGTCGAAATAAAAAAGGTATAAAGTGTAAATACTTTTATTTATACGTTTCGACACAAGATGCGTGTCATCATTCAGCAACTACAACAATTTGAAAATTTTATTACTAATATAAACAACAATATAGATTAATTGTAGCATAGAGAAACATTATACACACCACAGGACAAAAACACTCAACAAAAATTTATTTTAAAAAATTAAACTTAATAACATATTAGAGAAAAACATTTTTTTAGAAAAAATTATGAATAACTAAAAGATTTGAAACTAATTTGACTAAAGGTTATAAAATACATAATTGTGAGACGAGAAACACGCCCATACCGAGCATCCAGACTCGACTGAGGCGTATTGATAGGAATGGGAGGGACGCATCAAGGACAAAATTCTCGAAGCACGAAAAACGCCTCGAACAAACAGTGCTTGAACTGGAATTGATCAAAAGGAAAAGAAAACCATGTAAACGTTAGAACAAGAAAAAACAATATTGTAAAAAATAATAAAAAGAGATAAGCAAATTAATTTTATGTTTTTTTAATAAAATCAATAACAATCTGATAACTATCATGTAAAAGGTGGGATGAATTGCGTTTATTAACACAAGAGGAGGAATTTAATGAAATAAAAAAGGATTCAGCAAATTTTCTAAGGTCACTATTTTTTTCGATATAAAGGATAACCGGATGGGAAGTGTTAAAAGTGTGATTGAAATTGAGCATATGATCTGAAAACATCGTTTTGAATTGGTTTGGATTTTTTGAATTATAAATATGTTGATTCTGTTTACAGGTTAGATTGCAATGATTGCAACTTGTGTTATATTGGAGAAAGTTCCCAGTATATTTATAAGAGAGTTAATCAACATATTTATAATTCAAAAAATCCAAACCAATTCAAAACGATGTTTTCAGATCATATGCTCAATTTCAATCACACTTTTAACACTTCCCATCCGGTTATCCTTTATATCGAAAAAAATAGTGACCTTAGAAAATTTGCTGAATCCTTTTTTATTTCATTAAATTCCTCCTCTTGTGTTAATAAACGCAATTCATCCCACCTTTTACATGATAGTTATCAGATTGTTATTGATTTTATTAAAAAAACATAAAATTAATTTGCTTATCTCTTTTTATTATTTTTTGCAATATTGTTTTTTCTTGTTCTAACGTTTACATGGTTTTCTTTTTCCTTTTGATCAATTCCAGTTCAAGCACTGTTTGTTCGAGGCGTTTTTCGTGCTTCGAGAATTTTGTCCTTGATGCGTCCCCTCCCATTCCTATCAATACGCCTCAGTCGAGTCTGGATGCTCGGTATGGGCGTGTTTCTCGTCTCACAATTATGTATTTTATAACCTTTAGTCAAATTAGTTTCAAATCTTTTAGTTATTCATAATTTTTTCTAAAAAAATGTTTTTCTCTAATATGTTATTAAGTTTAATTTTTTAAAATAAATTTTTGTTGAGTGTTTTTGTCCTGTGGTGTGTATAATGTTTCTCTATGCTACAATTAATCTATATTGTTGTTTATATTAGTAATAAAATTTTCAAATTGTTGCTGAATGATGACACGCATCTTGTGTCGAAACGTATAAATAAAAGTATTTACACTTTATACCTTTTTTATTTCGACGAATGGGCTGCTAGTTACTTTGTAATATATATATATATATATATATATATATATATATATATATATACATAAATAAATATGAATTTTTTGAATAATATTAAAATTGATATTGATATATATGTTTAATTTGAGTTAAAAAGTCGGACATCAATAAAAATAGTATGAGAGTTTTTTAAAAATTTATTTATTCAAATCCATACGTTTCGACTAGCATCTTAGCCTTATATATATATATATATATATATATATATATATATATATATATATATATATTACAAAATTGTTTCTTGGGCATCCATCCAGATGGGTCAAATCAAGACCCGAAACGTATGTTCTCTAAATAAAAACATTTTTCAATAAAACTGTATTTTAATTACTGGTTGGATGCCCAAGAAACAATTTATATATATATATATATATATATATATATATATATATATATATATATATATATATATATACGAGGTGTGTTCAAAAAGTACCCGGAATTACTAATAATTAAATTTCGCGGGTCTGGAGTGTCTGATTGTCAAAATTTTTTTTTATTGTGTTGGTATACATGCCCCTAAAGTATGATGAAATTTTCAGCTATATTCACTGTTTACTTTGTCTGTGGTAGTCGCTAAGGTTCGACGTGTTTTTCTGAGCTCGGCGATTTTTACAATGGAAGAATTGAAAAGTCAAAGAATTTGTATTAAATTTTGCGTAAAAAATGAAATAAAGTGTTGCAAAGTGCAAAAATTCACCAGATATGGCTCCGTGTGACTTTTTCCTATTCCCAAAGTTGAAGAGACCCATGAAAGGACGGCGGTTTTCCTCGATTGAAGAAAATCGCTGAGAGTGCTCAAGGACATATCAAAAAGTGAATATCAAGGGTGCTTCGAAAATTGGAAAAAACGCTGGCATAAGTGTATTATATCTGGGGGGGACTACTTTGAAGGGGACCACATTAATGTAGACGAATAAATAAATATTTTTTTGAAAAAACGAAAATTCCGGGTACTTTTTGAACAGACCTCGTATATATATAAGACTAAGATGCTAGTCGAAACGTATGGATTTGAATAAATAAATTTTTAAAAAAACTCTCATACTATTTTTATTGATGTAACGCCTGACTTTTTAACTCAAATTAAACATATATATATATATCAACATCAATTTCAATGCTATTCAAAAAAAATCATATTTATTTATGTATGTATATATTTATATATATATATATATATATATATATATATATATATATATATATATATATATATATATATATATATATTGGGCATCCATCCAGTAATTAAAAACAGTTTTATTGAAGGAAAATGTTTTTATTATGAAAACATACGTTTCGGATTTTGATTTGACCCATCTTCAGTTCTACATTAAAATATTTCAGGGTTACAATATAAAACAATATAAAAAAAACACAATTATAGAAAAATATAAATAAAAGCATGTAAAAAAGCATAAATCTAATCAATTTAATAAATTTGTTTTATAACAAATATATATTGTGAAAGTAGATAAAAGTGAAAATGCAAAGATAGACATAAACAAATGTAAAGAACTCGCCATACAAATAAAGTGAAAAAAAAAAAACAAAAACACACGAAAAATGCACGAAAAAATTATGAAACACAAATTGATAAAAGTCGAGTTATGTGGCAAATTTTAAGTAATTGTAAAATTTAAATAAAAATAAATAATAAATTTTTTATAAAAAAGCTTTTTCCAAACGAGGCATGTTGTCCGTTTGGAGTTTGTGTAACAAGTAAAATGTGTGAGTACATTGGTGGAACATCGTAAAACTGTTTCGTCAATGGTTGAAAGACTGAGATAGAAAGATTTTTAATGGCGTCATAATACAAAGATTTCCTCGGCAATCATGCGCAGTAGGAACATAGAAAATATAGCTTGTGGAAACAAACTGTATCAACAGTTGAGAATATGTGAATAAAAATGAATATAGAAATATAATAAAACCATGAGATACATTGTAAAAATAAAAAAATACGTAAAGAGAACTTTATTAGGAAAATGTATAAATATTAACTATGGAACAATATTAGTTATGGAACAATTTATTATAAAAATTATAACATAATATAATATCTATGTATATATATATACACAAAACATACATATACATATATACATACACATACATACATATACATACATGTATTCACATACATATACGCCAATTTGCAAATACTGTCCAGATAAAATCAACGACGCTGTGCACACTTTCTTCAAATGTGCTCGGTGGAAGGACTATCATAACAACGCCGAAGACATTATAGGCACCAGGCTCACCCCCTCAAGTCTTGTGACCTACATGATGAAACAAGAAAAAAACTGGTCAGCTGTAGCAGCTTATGCACAGCACCTTTTGAAGGATAAAACTGGAGAAAGAGACCAGTAATCGGAAGCAGGCGTTGCAAGGCGCAGCACAGACTGGATTGATGTAATGCTAACGCGGTTCTAATCCAGTTCTCTCCGTACCATCTGCGGGGAGACGGGAGAGGAGTGTTTTTTTAGTGGGTAAAAATCTCCACACTACCGTCCATCGTTGTCTGCTGTAGGATGGACAGCGGATTATCAATGATGGAGGCGTTTTATGAAGATTTTTTTTCGCACCTCTATAAACAAATACACATACATATACACCCATATACACACATACATATACACATAAATGCATATATATATATACAAAGAAAGTGTTAAGATGTATTGCGCATATTGAAAAAAATATTTGAAGCATCACAGTAGACATTGCAAAGAATAACCGAATCAAATCGTTTGTTAATCGCAGGTAATATTTGTATGTAAATACTCTCAGCAAACTTTCTACGAAAAGTGTTGGCTTCTCGATGGATAACTCTTGGATTCGCGAAATTAAAGGAATGTTTAAAGTTGGAGACATGTTCGGTGATCATGGTTTTATTATGCTTCTTGTTTAAGCTATTGAGTTCGTGTTGGCGCATTCGTTTTGAGAGAAATTGTGAAGTTTCACCAACATAGCAATTTTAGCAATCGTTACAGTCAATGACATACACGACGTTTGACATGCGGGAAGTAGGGGTAGGAGTTTTTAGATTAGTGTATAAGTCGCCGAGAGTGTGTCCAGTTGAACACACTAGCTTCAGACTAACGGATGAGAAAAGTTTTTTCCAAGAGTAGAAAAGGCAGTCTATGTAGGGTAATGAGATGAAGGAATTGAGACATAGTGAATTTTCAGAAACAGGGTTAAGGATTTGTGAAGTGATACTATTTTGTTGTGATTAGGAGGTAAATAACGAAGATGTACGGAATTTATTACAAAGAAAAGGTAACCTATTATTCATTACTGAGCGCAAAAGTTGTAGAGGATAGGAATTATTTTGAAGGGTAGAATATATCAAATTAACATTTTTTCCCAATATGATGGATAAGAGAGATGGATGGCATGATCTAGTAAGTTGATGATAGATGCAATCTTAGTCGATTTGGGGTGATGGGTAGTTTAAATAACGTCCGGACCAAGTGAATTTTAATACCAAAATGTTGTGATGGAGCCGTCATTTATAAAAAAATAATATCTAAAAAATTAATGGAGTTGTTAAGTTGAGTCTCTACAGTAAAACAATGGTGTGTGTCGAATTAATTAAACGAAATTAAAAAAATTTGTTATGTTATAAGTAGGAATGCAAGTTAAATGTCGTCAACGGAAGTGCCAAATTTTTGTTTAAAGAAGGAATCGTTGAACCAAAAATAGGTATTGGAAATAATGGCTTTAATACATTTCAGGAACCAAGAAAAATTGAAATTTGCGTGTTTGCTAATATCAATCAATTTGTGGTCTATGGCAGCGAGAATAAGGTCAGGTGAAATGTTAGTAAAGAGGGAAACAACATCTAAACTTACAAAGGAAAAATCAAAAGGTACATTGAGGAAGTTAAATTTTGAAATGAGTTCAAAAGAATTTTTGACAAAATGGGGAAAATTATGAGTGACATATGATAAAATTGAACCAATAAATTTGGATAATTTGCAAATAGGGGAATTTAAGTCAGCAACTACTGGTCAAAGAGAAAAACCATTTTTATGGATTTTGGAAAGACAATAAAGTTTTGGGGCAATGGGATTGTAGTCTCTCTGGGAGTTCGCTGAGAGTATTTACATACAAATATTACTTGCCATTAAGAAATGATTTGATTTGGCTGCTCTTTTCAATATTTACCCTAATGCTTCAAATATTTTTTTCAATATGCGCAATACATCTTAACACTTTCTTTTGTGTATATATATATATATATATATATATATATATATATATAAGCATATATGTGTATATGTATGTATGCATATGGGTGAATATGTATGTATATATGTATATGTATGGTTTATGTATATATACATATATAATATATTATATTATAATTTTCTATAATAACTTGTTCCATAACTAATATTGTTTCATAGCTAATATTTAAACATTTTTCTCTTCTAATGTATCTCATGGATTTATAATGTTTCTATATTTATTGTTATCCACATATTTTCAACCGTTGATTACAGTTTATTTCCACAAGCTATATTTTTTATGTTCCTACTGAGGTTCCTGATGACGCTTCTTCTCCGTCTATCTCAGTTTTTCAACCAATGACAAAACAGTTTTAAAATTTTTCACTAACACGTACGCACGCATTTTATTTGTTACACAAACTCTAAACCGATTTGGTCAGTCTTAAGCCCGGTGCACACGACGCCAGTTTTCGTGCCGGACAGTTTGTTACCCTAGCAACGACATAATAAATCATAATTTACGATCTTGCCTGCCAGATTTCACGTTTAAGATCTCTATTCACAACGGCGGTGTCCTCATCATAATTGCTGTGTAAAATCGTTAACTTAGCAACGTCGGAATTTGATTTCAGAACAACTTCTGTCCTCGCAAATTCCTACCGTGTTTTACGAATAGAGCATATCCTATTCGGCGATAGATGAACTATCTTGTGACCGATACCTTCAGTGTCCAATAGAAAAGCTGTATTTTGTCACGTAAATATCAATGCGTACTTGATTCATGTACTTCGATTTTGGAAGCGTTTAGTTTTTATTTTGTAAATAGCTATTGTGAATATATAGCGGCGTGAATAAATGATGAGTTTAGAAAACGCAGTTCAGTAATTTTAAAATAGTGAAATTTCCGAAAAAATTTAAATATGCATTTTTTTTCAAATTTTCGTAATTTTATCTAAAATATCAAAAAATTTCAAAATTTCCAAAAAATTAAAAAAACTAATGAGGTGTATGGCATCGTGCCTTAAGGCAAATTGCTGGAACTTCCCGTACCCTAACGAAATGTTCGAGAACTATTGAATGTTTTCAAATAGATTATTATAAATATTGTAACATTGTCAAATATTTATAAGAATTATATTAACTGAATTGCAAAGTTGAACTTATTTGTTCATCGTTAGAATTTTAGTCAGTCAAAAATAAAATCTGAATTTTGAATCGAATGTTTCTGAACCATTTAAATCGGTTAATACGTGCGCCCGAAAACGTGAACGAAAAAATGCGGACACACAAAACACGCACATCAATTTTTTCTGAGGTATGCCAAAATGTTCACGAACCTTCAAAACGTCGAAAAAAGCAAAAATTTTCAATTTCGATTTTTAGAAAAAAAAAAACTACAATAGCTCACCCTACGGAAAGTTAAAAATCAAATCGTTTCATTTCAAAAATTTCGAAATTTACAAAAATACTCAAAATTAAAAAAGCGAACCTTTCTAATATATTTATATCAATTATCAATCAATTATCCGATAAAATCCGACAAAAAAAATGATTTTCAAAATCAATATTTGTTATATTAAACTGAAGCATTTTATTGTCTTTTAATTATTATTATTTCACTTAATCTGTGAAATTTACAGTATATATTTATAATAATCTATTTGATAATACACGAAATTACTATTAATCATAAAACAAGTGAAAATCTGGCGCAAAATTCTTGCTCGCCAGAAATCCTGTTGCGACAGAAATCTTATTACAAGGAAAAATTCGGCCAATCCAGAGATGGTCGGAAAGGTGAGATATTATTTTAAAATCGCGTAGAAACTGTACATTTTTAGTTTGAAAATTTTTGTAGAAGCGTAATTTAAATAAAACAATGGACGGTGGCTATTACTTGAAATGTCAAACGTTTTTGACAGATGATGTTCAATTACGTTTAATAGGATGTTTTACGTAAATATTATTTAATTATGATTAAATTGTAGTAAGTAGTTTTGTTTGTAATTTTATTTATAAACAAAAATCGTTACTAAACGGACCGCAAGTGTTACTAGAGATTCAAAATATCAATTTTTTTGAAATGTTAATATGAAAATGCCCTTTTTGGCATATTTTTCTCAAACACGGTGCTCTGAAAGATCTTATTTGTATAATTATATACTCATTGGTATTTATAAAACATTTTTCAGGTTATATTATTTTTCACTTATGCTATTTATATTCAGAACCTAAATTTGGTATCGATCAAATGGACATTTTGTCGAATAACATTTTCCCAGTTATAATTTCCCAGAATTTATCGAAGAATATATAGTAATATATGAAGGTACGGGGTTTGAAAAGGTCCACCACCGATATGTCAAAAATCAGTAAACTTAAGCATTGTTTAACAACATTATTTGAAAGTAGAGAAAACAGGATGTGTAACGAGCTATAACCTTGATTTAAAAACGGTAATCTTTGAAATGGGGGCGATAAATGGTAATCTTTAAAAAATCCATAAAAGTATTTTCTTTCGTTGGTAGTTTTTTAGCATTAGTTAAAAATGTAATTATTTTGTAAAATACTTTTAAAATTATATTAAAGCTTTAAATCATTTTGCCACATGCTAGTTTCAAGTTACCCCGCCTAAAGGGTAATAAGGTCTAGATAACAATTTTTTGAACGACATAAAAAAAGCACATTTCTATAATGATGAAGTAGAAGGCAGTTTACTGAACGTAGTCAGATAATTGTTCGTTTGATATGTGTTATTTGTTTTGTTATAATTGGTTGGATTTTTATAATTTAATTAATATTTGCTCAGAGTCAAATTTTACCTTTGTGCCCCGCTTTGCTCTACATATATACTATTTATTAAATTTACTTTGATTCATAGAATGTTACTTCAAACTTTTCAAAAAACAGGTCAAAAAAGAAATACTTAATTCATTTTCTATCTCTTCTCGAAGAAATTAAAAAATTTTTGTATTTGTATTAAGCTCGGTAGTATTATGTACAATTATACATAATATCCAGAATCCAAAAAAAACGAAAAACTTGAAACGTAATCAATAAGTCGAAAGATCAAAAAAGACTTGTAATGGATTATATCATGTTTTCTATAGAAAATGTATAAAACTTCCAGTTTAATTGTATTGACAAAATATTAGACGTATAACTAATGGGGCTTATAATACCTCATAGCATGCAAACAACACATTCTTATACACTTAAAGTATTAATATTTTTGATTCTCTAGAAATTGTTTAGAATATACCTTACTTAGCAAAACAATGTTTGCCGGGTCACCTAGTATATATGTATATATATATATATATATATATATATATATATATATATATTTATGATTTAGTAGTTAATTTTGATGTTGAAATATATGAGTGAGCTCTTGAGGGCGATACATCAAACAAAGAAAAGGAGTTTCCTTGCTTCCTTTCCTTGCTTGCTTTCCTTTTCTTTGTTTGATGTATCGTCCAAAAAAAACGAAAAACTTGAAACGTAATCAATAAGTCGAAAGATCAAAAAAGACTTGTAATGGATTATATCATGTTTTCTATAGAAAATGTATAAAACTTCCAGTTTAATTGTATTGACAAAATATTAGACGTATAACTAATGGGGCTTATAATACCTCATAGCATGCAAACAACACATTCTTATACACTTAAAGTATTAATATTTTTTGATTCTCTAGAAAATTGTTTAGAATATACCTTTACTTAGCAAAAAATCAATTGTTTGCCGGGTCACCTAGTATATATGTATATAATATATATATATATATATATATATATATATATATATTATGATTTAGTAGTTAATTTTGATGTTGAAATATATGAGTGAGCTCTTGAGGGCGATACATCAAACAAAGAAAAGGAGTTTCCTTGCTTCCTTTCCTTGCTTGCTTTCCTTTTCTTTGTTTGATGTATCGCCCTCAAGAAACTCACTCATATATATTTATATATATATACAATATATATATATATATATCTATATATATTGATGAGTATTTAGAATTGGGCAGTAACACCAAGTAAAAATTGTTATTTAAAATCTTTTGGTTTTTCCACTGAATGACGGTCTCGATGAAGACCAAGACGTATGGATAAATAAAGTATTTCAAAACTACTTTAGTCTCTTTTTTACTTGGTGTTACTGCCCAATTCTAAATAACTCATCAAAATATATATCAACACCAAACTCACATATTTCAATATATATAAATATAACAAAATTGTTTATTCCATTAAACGTTTTGACACTTGATGTGTGTCGACATTCAGTAATCTAAAAAACACACACACACATATATATATATATATATATATATATAATATATAAATATATACATATAATTATATATATATATATATATATATATATATATTGAAATGATATAAGATGTCTCAAATGATATAAGTTGTTGGTTAGGGGTTGATGGGGTTGTTCCATACTGTCTCCAGGATACAGATTGTCCACTCCTAGGTCCACGCCGTTACTGGTAAGTTACAGATAGTAGAGCCAGTTGTAGCTTTCTTGGTCCAACCTTTCAATAGTGTGTTGAATCCTCTCAACTCCTGCCCTGGTATTGTGGGCAGAGCAGTAAGTTGTAATATAATATGATAAACACCGATAGTAATCTCCTCGGAACCGTGAGCACTTTATTTAGAAATAGGCTGAAAGAGTTTTCTGCGCAAAATCTAATTGAAACACTGAATTTAGTTGACTGTGACTTTATTAACTTCCCGTAGGGTAAGTTATTGTAATGGGCCGAAAATAGAAATTGAAAATTTTTACATTTCTCGACGTTTTGAGGATTTCTGAACATTTTGGCATACCTCAGAAAAAAGGATGTGTGTGTGTGAGTGTGTATGTATGTATGGATACAATTTTTTGTTCACGTTTTCGGGCGCACGGATCAACCGATTTTAATGGTTAAAAAACATTCGATTCCTATTGATAGAGAGATGTGCTGATTAGTTTTTGGTAAAGGCAGGTCCAGATGATTAGGAGATAAGGAGCAAAGAGTGTAGAAAATAGAAATCAAGTTTTTGAGAGAACGAATCATTCAATTTGTATGATCCGAAAAACATTCAATTCGTAATTTCGGGCAGAAGGGGTGATTAGTTTTTGGCAAAGGCAGGTCCAGCGGTTTCGGAGATACAGAGCTAAATGTACAAAAAATGGCGGTTTTTGAGAGAACTAAGCGTCCGATTTGAATGATTCCAAAAACTTTCTGTTTATTTAAACAAAATAATTGATTTTGGAAAAAAAATTTTTGCTTCAAAATTTTTTTTGATAATTTTTTTTTTCCAAAAAATTTTTTTTGTATATCGAAAATAATTCAGATTTTTATTTTAATTCTGTTCTAATATACTGTAAAGAAATAATTTCAACTTTCCAATTTAGTTTATAAAATTCTTATAAATATAAATAGAAAATGTTACAATATTTATAATAATCTATTTTAAAACATTTAATATTTTTCGATCATTTCGTTACGGTGCGGGAAGTTCCAGCAATTTGCCTTAAGGCACGATGCCATACACCCCACTAGTTTAAATCTTCAAATAACACTTTTAACTCATCAGCGGACATAAATTCGTGTTAAGACATACTCTAGACTCCTCTTAGGACCCACTAAATTCGATGGACGATTACTATTCTATTTATAAGGTATAGGACGTGACATATGTGCACTTCCGCATTCGCGCTCTGGCCATGTACTTTGATTATTTATCAAAACCGCACGAATTGCATTATTACACAATACGCCACCCCTAAAGATTGTTGCCTGTCCTCAGGAAACATAAAAGAAAAAAAAAATACAAATTTTTGAGGTTCTTCCCCTCTTGAAAAAATTTATCGTTCTCGATAAATTTAAAAAATAAAAAATATAGCAATCTATGGTATAAATGATTATAGCAAAAGAGAAAATAAATTGAAAATTTTTTGCAAAATATGAAAATGAAAAAGTATAAAATTTTGTAGTATGTCTGCAATATAATAATTAGTTAACAATTCTGATGATAATTTTGGTAAAAAAATTAATATCTAACCTTTTTTATCTAATATTGTTGTAACATTTTGCTGCATATTGTGATTTTTGATAGTTCATTAAAATTATTTTGATTTAGTTTTAACAGTTTGTTTAATTTCAAAGGTTGAATTTTGATAATACAGTAAAATATTATAAACAATAATTAATTACATTATTAGGTTATTCTTATTTGATACAGTATACAATCTAATACCATATGAATTCGCTCAAGTTGCATAATTTGTGTATCTGCTTTGTCAATATACGCAGCATTAAAATGACTATGTAGGCAAAATTTTGACCTATTTGATTTATATTGTTTACACATCAATAAAACTTTTAAAAATACATGTGATAAAAATAATTATTTGATCCATTATCACTATCATTAATCATTAATTGGTTTTGATATATAATGAAGTTTCTACTAGGATAGTAAAATAACAAAAACAACTATTTGCATTAGAATATTCACAAGGTGCAAGATCTCTCTTTTTTACGAATTTAATATTATCATAAGTTGTTTAATTTTGTCTCGTAAGTTATTTATTTGATTCAAATTTTAAATAATGATCAAAATACTCTGCGCCAGATTCAGTTTAATGTTTTGAATATGATGTTAAAAAAAACGCACAATTAGCACTAACTGAACCTGTATGAGAATCCTATATCAATCTTCTGATACATTACATCTAGATAGAAATACATATGAAAGATAGTGATAATTTGTCCAACAATTGTGTGCTGTCACATACTTCTCTATTAATAGATTCCTGGGCCCTCTTGATTTTATAAATTTTAATTTTAAATTCTATTTTGAACATTCTATTTGTACTATAAAAATATTCAATATAAAAATATTCAATATAAAAATATTAATTTGGAATTATTATATTTAGAATATGTCAGTATTAATAATATATGAGTGGCCATTCAACTTCGGAATCATTGACACAAATTATTATAATATTTTTCTTTTTTTTAGTATTTTATTTCCATTGAATTATTCATACTATGCATCAAAATGACTTTTGTTATAAGTGAATAAATAATTAGAGGTGATAGAAATTCTATTTTTGTTATTGGTCTTATTATATCTGCTTTGAACGCTCGAAATTCATAGTTATTTATTATTAATAAAATGCATTAATCACAACTGTATTATTAACTTCCCGTAGGGTAAGTTATTGTAATGGGCCGAAAATCGGAATTGAAAATTTTTACATTTATCGACGTTTTGAAGGTTTCTGAACGTTTTGGCATACCTCAGAAAAAATGGATGTGTGTGTGTGTGTGTGTATGTGTGTGTGTGTGTGTATGTATGTATGGATACAAATTTTCGCCCACGTTCTCGGGCGTACGTACGAAACCGATTTGAATGGTTTAAAAAAACATTCGATTCCTATTAATAAGGAGAAGAGCTGATTAGTTTTTGGCAAAGACAGGTCCAGCAGTTACGGAGATAAGGAGCAAAGAGTGCAGAAAATAGAAATCGAGTTTTTGAGAGAACGGAGCATCCGATTGAATGATCTAAAAAACATTCAATTAGTAATGATTGGGAGAAGGGGTTATTAGTTTTTCGCAAAGGCAGGCCCAGCCATTACGGAGATACAGAGCTAAATATACAAAAAATGGCAGTTTTTAAGAGAACTAAGCGTCCGATTCAATTGATTCAAAGAACTTTCTGCTTGTCTTAACAAAATAATTGATTTTGAAAAAAAAATTTTGTACCATTTTTTTTTTTTTTTTTAAATTTTTTTTTAATTTTTTGATATTAACAAAATATAAAAAAAATAATTAAGATTTTATTTTTAATTATGACTATAGTTCTAAATACTTTTTTAAACAAATAATTTCAACCCAATTGGTGATATATAGTTTCTTATAATAATTAGACAATGTTAAACCATAATTATAATAAATCTTATTTGAAAACGGTTACATGGTACGGGAAGTTCCAGCAATTTGCCTTAAGGCACGAGGCCACCCACCCCACTAGTTTTTTTTGTAAAATAATTTAATAATAAATAATAACCCTATAATTATTTTTTTGGATTTTTCTACCCCATTTATGTCCTTTAATAATGTCAACAGATTTCCCAATAAGTTACCGGAATTATTAAAAAGGTGAAAATCTGAAATAAAAGAACCTTTATGTCTCCTTTATTAATTTTTGTCAGATTTTCCGATAAGTTTACCGGAACTAATTGAAATGTGGAAGTCTGTAATAAGAGGACCTTCAGGCACATTGGCCATAAAAACGGCACTAATAGCCAACTTTTAAATTATATCATCTTGAACTGCGATATCGACGATATTAGCGTCAGACTGCTCGAAAGCCGGGTTACTAACTTTAACAACATGAAAAAATGATTTGCGATTGCAGTGAATAAATATTAATTGAATTGAAAATAGTATCATTCTGAACTGCGATATCGTCTGTGTTGGCGTTAGACCGCTCTAAAGCCGGGTTACTAACTTTATCAACATACATAAAATGATTCGCGAAGTTCAAAGAATGAATATTAGTTGAAGATGACTTTTTTTACCCTTCGCAGATTTCTAAATGAAATTCTGTATCTATAAAATTCAAATTCTTCTTGCTTTCGATTAAAAAAAACTTGTCAAAACTGCTTAAATAGTGAATAAAATGAAGTTTTTGTAATATACATCAAGATTCATAAAAATTCACAAAGTTAATACATTCTAAGCAAATTTTCATTCCGTGCTTTGTTAAATTTTGAAACCAAATGTTAAGTGATATTTCTTGACTCAAACATCACAATAGAAAAATGATGAGGCTTCTACTATTAACGCAAATCATCAAAATTACATTTAGTATGAACAATTATAAAAAAAAATATTTAGAAAAGATATTATTAACGTTAATTTACGCAGTTACTATTGTTCGAGCCTCACAAATTTTATCAATCCATTTCTCTCTACCTGACATAATAAAATAATTTCCTACCCTACTGTAGGTACTTAGCTAGTTATAAGAAATTATTCATTCTGTACGCATAACCTGAACCGTGAAAATCAAACAAATAAATACTATTAATAACTAAACCAAATTATTTAACTTACTTATTTTTCAAGGTCTGATATAGCCATTCTAATGATAAATTATATCTGGTCCTTCGAGGTAGTAAAGTGTCCGTGTGTAGTGATTTTTAATTGACTTTTTTAATAAACATTGTGCTGGGCGTCTTCATAAAATGGTCCAATCGAGCCGGATTCGACCTCCAGTGTAAAACTTAAACTTATATTAACTAATATAAACTAAAAAGTGCACAGTGATTTCCAACAAGGCGTAATCCACTGGAGCCCCTAAATCTAACCTATAAAGTGCACAGTGATTATCAACAGCGTAATCTACTGGAGCCACTAAATCTAACCTACACAGTGCACAGTGATTATCAACAGCGTAATCTATTGGAGCCACTAAATCTAACCTACAAAGTGCACAGTGATTATCAACAGCGTAATCCACTGGAGCCACTAAATCTAACCTACGAAGTGCACAGTGATTATTAACAGCGTAATCCACTGGAGCCACTAAATCTAACCTACAAAGTGTTTATCAGTGATTATCAACAGCGTAATCTACTGGATCCATGAAAACTCATCAGTGCACGTTATTATCAACAGCATAATTACTGCATTCATCAAGAAAATCTACTAAGCGGTCAAGAAGCTACAGAATAACATCAAACAAGATTAGTCAAAGCAATCCTTTCTAACTTATCCTAAATTCATCCTAATCTTTTACTTAACTCTATACTTAACCATCTCTAAAATTTTGTGTAAATCTACATTAAAATGGATTCATTAAAATCATTACAATCTTTACAAAACAAACTAACATTAGTAAAAGCTCGTCTAGCAGAATTTGAACAAACTTGTAACGAAATGTCAAAAATTTCATGTAGCGAACTAAATGTATTACAGATAAACAGTATTTTGGAAAAAGTGAAACCTATGATAGACACGTTCCAAAATACACTTGTCAAAATATCTACCTTTTTTGACGACAAAGAAAAAATTGATCAATTATTAGAAACAGAACTACTTGATTTCGATGACGATCATACTAGATGTCTATCAAAATTACGTAAACTACTTAATAAAGCATCCAATAAATCTGGTTCTACTAGCAGCTTTAGTGATCAAACAATCAAATCGTCAAACAATATAAATTAACCTCCAATTTCGATCAAATTTCCTGAGTTTGATCAAAATATCAATCATTTCCAAAATTTTAATTACCCTAAACCCGATGCAGGGGGCATAACTGAATCTTTACCTGTATCGGCAAAAACTGTTCCTTCGCGGCGGAATTATCAGAAACACGAAACGAAAATAATAAAACTACGTATAACATTCCGACAAATTCTTTTAACGCAAACATTTTAAAAACTCCATAAATTTGAAAAATTACCATACTCAACATGTAAGAAGAGTAATAAAGCAAATTTTGTAATCGACAACGACACCTTTTACAATAAAAACATACAATTAGGTAACAATAAACCTGATTCGCATATTACTCAATTCGGCTTAAACGGGAACACGCATCCCGAGACTTTTACACTTTATAATTCTACCTCAAACCTGGAAAACCAGGTACTAGCCGGAAAACAAAATCTCACCCTTAATACTACGAGAATTACCTGTTGATTCGGTATAAAAATTTCTTTTGCCAACAATAAAAATCTGGCACGTAATAAACATATTATGTTGAAGAAATTTAAATGTTTTGAATACCACTTACGATCAAACGATAAATTATCTAAAGAATATTACATGATTACCGCGGCAAATGAAATACTTTCATTACTAACAACTAAACAAAATTTAACAAAACTTTTAGCGAATGACAAATTAAATCTATATGATTTCAAAACTAATCATTTTAAACTTTTAGGAAAACCTTATATTTATTTTGACAAACTAACTGCTAAAACTTTAGATATATTTTGTAATATACTAGATAGTTTTAGATTCAATAAGATAGTTTTAGCTAATAACGCTATAAATAAAACTATTATTAAAATACTTATTTCGGAAGCTACAGCTCCAATATGTTATAAATTATTAATAACTCAACAATTACCACACGAATTTTTTGACGCGACAAAATGGGCATACAGAACTTTTACCTATTTATGCTGTACCGGGAAAAATTCTAATACTAAAATATATTTAACTACATCGAAACCTAAAGTAATGGCTTTAAAAAAATTAACACTTCAACGACTTGAATTTTTAGCAAATCTTATACCAAAAGAAAAACGCGCATTAAACTTTACATATAATAAAAAATTGTATTTGAATAACTATACGGTTACTTTATTTCTTATAAAATCTCTATCATACAAGCGGAAAGGCTGATAGAGTAGACTGTAACTGATAGAGTAGACGAAATATAAACAAATTTTGATATGAACATTTTGACTTCTAATACTGCAGTTAATCTAAACTTACGATTTCCATTGTGGTTACGAACGTCTTTCAATACAAACAACTTTTTAACTTTTAAAATTCCAATAACAAAAATGGAATGTGAAACTATTAAACTTGTTTTAAATAATACTTTTATTATCTTGATTGATTGTTGTATCACTAAAGCTCTTCATATTGAACAGACTTTTTATTTGACTGCGAAATACTTTGTGGCTACACAAAAGTGGTTCATTGCGCAAAGTTGCAAAATTTACAAAAATATATTCAGAAAACAGTTCAAATTTTGTTGACGCAGCATCAAACCTAAAACAAATTCATGTGATACTACAGCATAAATCAATTAACATAAGGGCAACAAATAATTTAGCAATTAAACTTTTAATAAGATATATCATATCAAAGACCCTTCATTTCGAAACTATCGATTTATTATCTATTTATCTATTAAATCTCATAAAGCACATTAAAATGAGATATCAAAAACACTTACTTAACATACAAACATTCTTATCAATAAATTAACTTAAACACAT
The DNA here is from genome assembly GCF_003426905.1 of Ctenocephalides felis. Lineage (NCBI taxonomy): Eukaryota > Metazoa > Arthropoda > Insecta > Siphonaptera > Pulicidae > Ctenocephalides > Ctenocephalides felis. The sequence goes on along the minus strand of NW_020537646.1, from coordinate 58,423,861 downwards.
TTTAACGCGGATTGACAAAATTCTAAACCAGAATCTCCTTTGATTCCAATCCTAATTACTAATCCTTAACAATCATTCACTTTCCAATTGAAAATTTTTATCCTCCATACCTAACCCACTATTGCTTAAAATACCTGTCAAGAAACTATTCCGGAATCCACGACTGCAGGGATCAACATTTGGAACTGGCACTTGAGACGCGTTTCAGCAGCATATTCAGGTGAAGGAATGTACTGTGGGTGTTGTGACCAATAAAACAAACAATAGTGTGGTGAATTTGAACAACAAAACTTTGTGTACTAACAATTAACAGTGATATATACCATATCATACAAATCAATGCATGAACTATTTTAACTTGAGACTTTAAACACTAAACCTGTGAATGTTACCAATAGACATTAAAAACAATAGTGAATTCATAAACTGTGTTTACACAAGACTTTAATCATTACTAGAATTTAAGTGATAATAAAATCAATCATTATTACATATTATCATAACTAATTAATCTTTATACATTTTTATTGTAACTTTTCTATAACACCATAACTATATGAAGCAATGTTGAAAAATCATGTAAATTAATTTCCCATTGTTTTTTCAAACGTGGCGGCATGTTCGAGCCTCACAAATTTTATCAATCCATCTCTCTCTACCTGACATAATAAAATAATTTCCTACCCTACTGTAGGTACTTAGCTAGTTATAAGAAATGACTCATTCTGTACGCATAACTTGAACCGTGAACATCACACAAATAAATACTATTAATAACTAAACCAAATTACTTAACTTACTTATTTTTAAAGGTCTGATATAGCCATTCTAATATTAAATTATATATGGTCCTTCGAGGTAGTAAAGTGTCCATGTGTAGTGATTGTTTAATTTACTTTTTTTAATAAACATTGCGTCGGGCGCCTTCAACTATAATAGAACCAAATTTACTCAGATGCTTACTAATTTTCAAAATAAAATTTATTATACTTATAGAGAAAATTTTGGAAATATTTTACGTTCAATATAACGCCAATAAATTGAATTTAATTTAAAATGAAATAATTTTGTATCAATAATTCAAACATGGACTTTTTCTATTTTCCAATTTTTTTTTTTCAATTTATAATTCTATTCTATGGGGATAGTTATATTGCTATTATTGACATTAATTTAAATTATAATTTTCCCCTTCTTTTTTGTAACATTTTGTGTTGTCGGCAGTTGATTGAATTCAATTATTATTAAAATTTGCATTTTGAAGTACAATTATTGTCTCACAAAACTTCAAAGTTCATTTTATGTAATATTCAAGATTAAAATTTCATTCTTATATAAAATTTTAAAAATATTTCTATATATAACATTACTATTATAGTTGAAATTTATTCTCATGCAATAGTTAATATTAACGATACAATCAACGAGCGTGTTTTGGTCCTAAAAATAAAAATAACGAAATTAAATTTATTTGAAAGATTTTATTGATTCATTCCAGCGGATGCATAGGTCTCATATAAGTCATCAAAATACCTTCATTATGTCAAATATATTTAAGATCTCGAGGTTTTCACTAACCCTACGAGTCTCCATTCGGGTTTTTCCTACCCTGATTAATTAATTATTTGTTAGATACCTATTGTTTCATTGAACAATTTAATATTAGGCTATCTGAAATGAAGGATTGGCGCTATCGCCTGAAGAGTGGCACAATGACTACACTAAATCCTTTAAGCATTTTGCCCTTATACTGGCATTTAAAGCCACATTAAAATTCGCGACGTTATGAAAAGATCAGCAGATGTAAATTTACTCTTGATAGGATACTCATAGTCATTAACTGGAACCACTAACTTTTCAATATTATTTTCTGCGTCTTCTATATTATTACTTGATGACTTTGTTACTAATCTTTACAATTATTTTACTTTGTCATATTTCTAAACATATTTCTGTTATGAAACTCGGACCTGACAATTCTCGTGATTGTTTTTGTTGAAAAGTGTTTAGTTAACAATATTTGCTTGAACTTAACCTTGACGGATATGTGAAGTCAACAAAATAATAATGGTGTGAATAATAGTCGACTGCTCGTTGTTACAGAAATGTTACCCAAGTACCGTTCCTGTTCTTGTTGACAATCAAAATCCTAACACTTAAAAAAAATATTCAAATTGACAAAATATTATTATTTATATTCTAATTGACAAACAAAATCTTAAAAAAAAATTGACGACTATGATGTTCTGGTCTGGATGTGCAGTTGTTGCCAAAAGAAGGATTGGTTTTCCTTACTTGGAGAGGGAGCCTTAATCGAGAAGTCTGCGTCGATCTGCGTAGAGTAGCCTTTCTCACGGTGCTATTTGGTATGGCGCCACATTTAATGTCTTTGGTACCTCGTGCCAGTCCTGATCCTGCTGGTTCTCAGCTGTTGCTGCAGCGCCTGATGCAAAATTTCTGTTACTCAGCTTCACTCGACACTCACAGCACACTCAACACTGCACTTCACCACAAGGAAAAACCACCGCTTGACACCATGAAATGAAATAAGATAGTTGCTGGGGTTGTTCCACACTGTCTCCAGGATACAGATTGTCCACTCCTTGGTCCACGCCGTTTCTAGTAAGTTACAGATAGTAAAGCCAGTTGTAGCTTTCTTGGTCCAACCTTTTAATAGTGTGTAGAACCATCTCAACTCCTGGCCTGGTGTCATGGGCAGAGCAGTAAGTTGTAATATAATATAATAAGCACTGGTAGTAAACTCCTCGGAACCGTGAACACATTATTCCGGTATAGGCTGAAAGAGTTCTCTACGCAAAATCTGATTGAAACACTGAATTAAGTTGACTGTCACTTTTTTAAATCTCCAATTACACTTTTAACTCATCAACGAACATAAGTTCGTGTTAAGACATACTCTCTCTTAAGACTCACTAAATTCGATGGACGATTTCTATTCTATTTATTAGGTATAGGACGTGACATATGTGCACTTCCGCATTCGCGCTCTGGCCATGTACTACGATTATTTATCAAAACCGCACGAATTGCATTATTACACAATAATATATATATATATATATATATATATATATATATATATATATATATATATACGTTTTGAATATATAATTGGATTAACAGAAGTTGTTTACGTACCTTTATTGTTTTATGATCTTGTATTAATTTTCGAATGCATTTAAATAAAAAGACACTGCACATCCCACACAAGATCAGTGAAAATATTACCATGATGATAATTATATGTCTCGAACTCATCCCCGATTCATCATCAGATTTCTACAAAAAACATTAAATTTAAATTTAAGTGATGGCGTATTTTACATTCTGTCAAAAATTTCAATTCTCATAACTACAATCCAAATATCTATTCAATTTGCAAATCAGGAAAATTGCATCTTTAACACTTTCGGGATGGTATTCAAAAATCGGTTTGTGTAGTATTTTTAATGTGTGATATATGGTGAAACCAAAATCAAAAAAATAATTTTAAATAATGAGAGCAGCTGGTGAGGGTGGGTAACCGTTGTACCGTGCGTACTTTTTGTTGGTACACGTTTGGACCAACCGTTCTATAAAAACAATATTTTTTTTACTGGCATATATGTGTACCACCAATCTAATTTAGTAATAATTACAAAATGTGTGAAACATAGTTGTATTTCTTGTCCACTGTAATAACAAACAATCACCGTAAAACGCAAATAGTTTATATATTTTATTGAAAATAGTACAATCTTTGCAATGTGGTCTGGGTGGACAAAAAACAAAACGCGAGTGGTTCTGTTTTATGTGCCATATGTTTTACATCACAATTAAACAGTTACATCACGTCGTTACACGAATTGCATTGCTTTCATACATAAATTCAACTGTCTAGATATTTTAGAACTTGATGGTACATATGTGTACCACGCGTACGAGGGTTAATTATATTTAGCGGAAATTTGTCTCATCTTGATGAACGCATCCAATAAACAAAGTGACAAACAAAGATGGGATTACCTACTGTCACATGATTTCTATTTCAATCACAAATGACAAATAACAATAAATAAATGACAGTAACATAATATTTTCTTTTTAGTTTTATGAGTCTATTTGTTTTCGAAATTCTAAAAATTAAAATTGTATTATATTCATATTTGGATATCCGTTATAAAACTAGTTGGTGTTAGTATTTTGCCTTGAGGCAAGTTACATGAACTTTCCGATATGTGTAAAAATCGACTTAATCAATAAAAAATAAATTAATTTGTGATAAAAGTATTCTGAGTGGATTAATTACACATAATAGAAAACGAACGAACACGTTAACTCGGAGTATTTTCTAAAAGCAAATTTTTGACTAGTTGGTTTGGTATTTAGCCTTCAGGCTAGTTACATGAATTTTCCGATATGTGTAATTAATCGACTTATTCAATAAAAAATAATTTAATTTATGAGTGATTAGAAGTATTCCGAGTGGATTTATTACACATGATTGAAAACGAACGAACACTTTGACACGGAGTATTTTCTAATAGCAAATTTTAAAAAAATCACCAGTTTTTATAATTGAACCAGTTTCCATATGACTTTAATTGTTTACTATGTTCATTAAAACCAAGTACTCTATCGTTATACCAAGTAAATCGTCTAATTTTAATTTTAACAAAGGTCAAAAAAACTACTCATTTTCTTAATCTTTGATTAATTCTTAAAATTAAACTACTTGTCGTAAGGCCATGATATTTCAGTAAGTTCTATAAGACCATGATATATATCAGGCATCGGCAACTTACGGCACGCGTGCCAGGCTTGGCACGCGATGGGGTTCTGAATTGCACTTTATAAAGTAATCAGGAAAATCGCAAATATTGAGTGATTTTTAAATAAGAGAAAATGTTTAGTTATAATTATTTTTCTAACGTAGTTCGCTAATGTAATTCAACCTACGTTGAAGTACTTAAAGATAAATTTTCCAGAAGATGCAAAGACTTTGAAGCTTATGTGCCTATATTTTGAAGGAATTACAAATAAATCTGGAAGATGACTCTATGGAAAAATTGACAGCCTTATTAAATTGTTGAATGACATTGCCGGAAAAGATTTAATTGTTTAAAGAAAATTGTATGCGCTCTCCTTTCAGCTTTTGGTTCCACATATCTCTGTGAACAATTTTTTTCTCACATGAGACATATTTTGAGTTTACAAAGAAATCGTTTAACAACTAAACATTCAGTATCTTGTGTGAAATTAAAAGTTACAAATTATAGCCCGGATATTGAAATGTTAAGGAAAAATGTGCAGGCACAAGGTTCGCATTAAAGTTGTTTAGTTTATATTCAGTGACGGATTAAGCTTTCTGCCGCCTTAGGCCCTATCTGATCAGGCTCCCTTTTTAACAGACATTTTTTTACTTTTTTAATTAAACTATAATTTTATTCTAAATTACTTAAATACAACTTTTAACTTTGCGTAAAATACTCGTAAGTTATAGTAATCGCAAAAGATCGAAAATGAAAATTTTGCATATTTTTACGTTTCAGACATTTCTAAACATTTTGGCATACCTTAAAAAAAATTGATGTGTGTTTGAATTGAAAGTTCTGATTAGTTTTTCGCTAAGACAGGTTTAGCGAAGAAAGAGTTTAGAAAATACAGAACAAAAGTGCAAAAATTGCAATTCAGTTTTTGAAAGAACCGAGAGGCTGGTTTCCGAATAATTAAAAAAAAAATTACTTGTACTAAAGGAATGCTTTTTTTTGTAATTAGTAAAAGAGAGAAAAAAATCGTCAAAGTTTTAGCCCATAATTTTAAGTCGATTTTAAAAATTCAAAAACCATTCGAAAAATCTTGGTTGGAAATCGTATTCATTAGTTTTTGGCAAAAACCTGCCGGACTGATTATGTTTGAGGAACGATGGGACGAGCCGGTTGTTTCAAATTAGCATAAAAAAGCAAAAATATTACGTTTTTGGAATAAAGCCAGAAACCGATTTCTGAAAGATATCAATTAGGAGTCAAAATATTTGACAATTTTAAAAATTCATCGAAGTTTGAAGGAGACGCCACAACTTCATAGTCAAAATTTGTGTTAAAAGGCGCTTTTGTGATGTGATAAATCAAAATTTAATTTTCAAAAACGCCTGAACTGGTTTCACAAATTAAAAAGACATTGGACATTGGACTAAACTCGATAAATAGAACCGATATATTCAAAAATTTCGAGTTTTTTTTTTTAAATTCTAAAATAATTCGATTATTTGAATATTTTAATTTTCTCAAAATTTTGAAACCAGTGGACTTGCCTTTTCGGAAAACTAATCATTTCTTCATATCACTAAAATACCACAAACAAAATATTTTTTGAGTCATTCCAATCGAATGATCTGTACTCCCAAAACCTTCATGACCACTTTTGCGCCTTCTGCGCTCTGTATCTCCAAAAATGCTAAACCTGCCTGCATAAACAGTACGCCTCTCAGTCAAAGCCAAGCGAATATTTTTTGAATCATTCATGCAAAGGACATTTAAACTATCTAAGAAGTAAACTTTGAAAATTAAAAATCTTGGTACGGAATGATTCAAAATAATGAAGACAAAATTTGTAATAATTATTAATTTTTTTATAAAAAATCTAATAATTTGATGTCAATGATCATTTTTTATCACCAAATGACACCTTTTTGGATCACCAAAAACGCTGACCATGCTCTCGCAAAATTTTCGATTTTTCTTATTTCGTCATACAAGTAAAAAGTGTCTTGAATTATTCAAATCGGACGCTTCGTTTTTGAAAAATTGAATTAGCATTTTTTCAACTCTTTGCTCCCTATTCCGAAACTGTCTTTGCAAAAAACTAATCAGCACGTCTTCCCGGATGCCAATTGGCAAAAAATTGTAACCGCATAAACACATGCATACATCCATTTTTTCTAAGGCATGTCAAAATGTTCAGGAGAACTTGAAGCGTAGATATATATAAACAATTTTATTTACTTATTTTTTAGGATTATTATAACTTAGCCTTCCTGAAGTTGATAATATGATACATCAAGAAAATATCAATGCGGCACCCACGAATAATAAATTTGATCGAAAATGATCTCTAAATTTACAAAAAAAATTCAGGATCTATCCTTAAAATGAATTGTCGTGTCATTTCATCGAGTTTAAAATTTTTACATTTTGAAAAATTTGCCGCCCCCTAAATTATCCGCCCTAGGACCGGGTCTCACGGGCCTTTGGGGTAATCGGGCACTGTTTATATTAGAAATTCATGTTATTTGTTAATAAATATGTTTAAAAGATAAATTTGGTTATAATGCTTCTCCCCTAGAACCTAACTATATATTTCAAAATTAAGGCGGCACTCTAAAACATATTGGTAGAGTGGCTTGGCACACTACAGTTAAAAGCTTGCCGACCCCTGATATATATCACCAAAAAAAGTTCGATGAAAATCGTCTTAAATTTTTTTTTTCAACAGTTAATTACAAGAAAACGGCGCGGCAGATTTTCACCTAAAACTAATCAGTATCATTCCCAACTAATAACTTTCGAACAGTTTTTGATTTTTTTAAATCGATTCGGTAGTTTGAGCTTAAATGTGGACAAAAAGTTTAACACTTCTTTTCAAATTACAAAAAAACGGCTCGGCAGATCGCCTCACTGACAATTTAAAGTCATCATTGAGATACATCAAATGGCTTTTAAATTTATGAAATCGGTTTAGCCGTTTTAGAGAAAACGTCGATCAAAGGTATAATTTGGTCAAATGTCAAAGAAACGATACTAATTTTTGCAAGCTTTGACAATTTTTTAAAATTAAACGACTTGTCGTAGGGCCGTAATATTTTAGTATGATCTACAAGATCTACAAGACTATGGTATCTACCGCCAAAAAAATCATAAAAATCGTCGATTTTTTTTAAAAAAAAACTTTATTACAAGAAAACGGCCCGGCCGATTTGTACCAAAAACTAATCAGCACGATTCCCAATTAATATCTATCGAACGGTTTTTGAATTTTCAAAATCGATTCAGAATTGCAGGCTAAAACGTGGACGAATTTTTTTTCACTTTTCTGCGATTTACAAAGAAACGGCCCGGCCGATCGTCGCACAAGACTGAAAAACGCTAAACGAGATACATCGAATGGCTTTTAAATTTTTGAAATCGATCCAGCCGTTTTTGAGAAAACGTCGATTTACGGAAAAAAATCTGTTCACACACACACACACATACTTTTTTCCAAATTTGGTCTCATTCGATTCAGAATGTCCTTCGGGAAGTTAAAAATCAATAATTTTTATAATTGAACCAGTTTGCGTAGAACTTCGATGGTTTAGTATGTTTAATAAGACCAAGTACTCTATCGTTATGTCAAGTAAATCGTCTAATTTTAATTTTAACAAACGTCAAAAAAATTACTCATTTTCTCAAAGTTTGATTAATTTTTAAAATTAAATTACTTGTCGCAACTAATATCTTTCGAATAGTTTTTGATTGATTGAAATCGATTCGGTAATGTGAGCTTAAATGTGGAGAAAAGTTTAACACTTTTTTCCCAAATTAAAAAGAAAGGGCTCGGCAGATCATCGCACAAAACTGACAAACGATAACCCTCATCCAGATACATCAAATGGCTGAAATCGGTTTAGGGCGTTTTTGAGCAAACGTTGATGAAACGTCTAATTTTGACAAATGCCAAAAAACGATACAAATTTTTGCAAACTTTGACGATTTTTTTAAATTAAACAACTTATCGTAGGGCTGTCATATTTTAGTATGATATATGAAACTATGGTATCTACCACCAAACAAAAATTCATGAAAATCGACGAAATAAAATTTTTTAACACTTCATTACAAGAAAACGGCCCGGCCGTGTTAAAAATAAATAGGTTTTGGAAGTAAAAAGAGTTCTATGTATATACTTTCCATACTGTAATTAAACATGAAACAAGAATGAAAATTATCATTAATTGTTTTACATAATTTCAAATAAATTATTTATTATAAACACGTACTGTAAATTTATAAGTGCGTATTAAGTTGGGCGACAAGCATAGTCTACAAACATCTTATGTGTATATTTACAAGAAGATTTTACATATTTGTTTCTGGAATGTTTCAAAAATTTGATTTTGTTGATTTCTTAGATTGTCTAGTAGAGAATGCAAAACAACGTAGCGATAGCCGGTATGTTCAATACATGGGCGATAGACTGGTGTAGTAAGAATTCTAATGCAAGAGGTAAAGACTTTTAGAGATGTGGTTTTGCTAAATAGCGGTGATAAGCTAACCTTTGTCAAAGGCAATGCCTGCCTAATAATAGACCTTACTTTTGTTAGCAATAGCTTAGTCAGAATAATATGCAATTAGGAGGTATTAGACATCTACACTGCTATTGATCACAATGCAATCATCTGGGAAATATCAACGAATAAAAACATTAGAAAATATGTTATCTAAAGCCATTGGGTGGAAAATAAAATCTTTTGATGAAAGCGCCACGAGAGTAGCCATTGCTGTGGAATATTATGTGTGATAGTTTTTTGAGACTGGAGATTCTACCATGTGTCAAACTAGTAGCATATGCAGATGATGTAGCCATAGTAGTTGTTTTCAAATAAATTGATGAGATCTTAAGTTTATTTGACATAACCTCAAGAAAAATTAATTAACTGGATGAGAACAACAATGCTCCAATGAGCACAACCAAAAAGTCCATCTAGCTAAAAATAGGAAGTCTAGTTGTCACGTCAAAACCTCACATCTGTCAAAACCATAGATAAATAAGTATAAATAGATGGCAAACAGGCCGCTTTGATGTTACATCAATTGTATTTTTTCAGCATTCAATAGATGTCGCCACCAACTGTAGCACGTAAATTTACCATTAGGTTCAATTCTAGATAAGATTTATTTGAATATATAATATAGAAAATATACTCCTGACATACATAAATAAGTACAAATGACTCCTGATTAATTTGACTAAATGAAATTGGTACAAAATATACGCGTATCAAATATATTTTCAACAAAATCACAAATATCTTGTAAACAATCTATGATGAGATAAAATTAAACATTTTTTCCATTAAAAATATATATATTTCAATATATAAAGAATATAAAATTCGATTCGATTCAAAGATTATATATTTCAGTATATAAAAGTATGTACATTGCATTTTATAACATGGGTTTTCTACCCGAAGGTATTGTATCCTTCATTGGATTTGGGTTTGCAAACAATAATTAATTCAGAATATATAAATAAATTCATATTTGTGTGACAAAAAAAGAGGAAAGTAAATTTATCCCCCCAAAAAAATCACATAGCACTATTTATAATAACATATAATAATACAAAAAGAAGAAAAACATAATAAAATTTTATTCACTCTAAGGGAAAAAATTTGTCTCGAGCCAATTTTCGTTTACAGCTATAGGTCGATCAGTATATATTTTGGCATGGCGTGATTGCCATACCAAATATCGTCTCTTGTGTATTGGCCGAGGCCCGCGATGTTAATATTAGGATGATCCCCACATTTTATATAAAAATTTTCAGTAAGCTTTTTTATAAAGTTTAGTATGGTCGGTAAGTCAGTCTGTTTGTGTATGTATTTTGAAGAGTAGTAATGTCTAGTCAGTGGGTCCCTTATTTTGTTGAGTACGAGTCGTAGTGTCTTATTTTGTAATGTCTGTAGTTTTTGTAAGTTAGTCTTAGTCGTCGCGTTCCATGCCGGAGCGGCGTATGTCAGTATCGGTCTTATTAGTGTCAAGTAAAGTGTTCGCTTGTTCTTCACGCTTAGCGGGCTGTTGTGGTTCAAGAGAGGTCTCATTAGATTTAACATCCCGTGAGCCTGTCCAATTTTTGTATTAACATGTTTTGTGAAGCTGAGTCTATGGTCCAGGGTCACACCAAGATATTTGACATCCTTGGACCACTCAACTTTACAATCCAATACTTTAATTTTGTCCAAGTCAGTCAGTCTAGTAGTGGCATTTCGGCTCTTTGTGAAAAGAATAGCCTCCGTCTTTTGCGGATTGATTTTAATTTGCCATTTGTCAGTATATTCAGTTAGTTTGTTTATGTGTGTCTGTATCTTTGTAGTCAGTAGTGTAGGTGAGCGTGATGATTTGTATATGGCAGTGTCGTCAGCAAACGTCAGTAACGTTGTGTCGGCGTCATTGGGTATGTCGTGAATGTAGACGTTAAACAGTAACGGTCCCAGGATTGAGCCCTGCGGTACTCCCGCCGTCACTTGTTTAACCGTCGAAAGTCCGTTGTCTACTTGTACAGTGAAGTTGCGGTCCGAGAGGTAAGAGTGTAAAGTTCTCGTTATGTACGATGGAAAGTTTAGTTGGATAAGTTTATGTATAAGTCCGTCCATTCAGATGGTGTCAAACGCTTTCTCAAAGTCGAGTAACACCAGTCCGGTATGGTTTCGTCTGTTGAAATTGAGAACTGTATTTTCTATGAGATTTGTCAGTGGGTGTAGTGTGGAGTGTCGTTCTTTGAAGCCGTATTGTGTGTCAGGTATGATTTTGTTGTGTCTTATGTATTTGTTCAGTCTTTTGAGTAGTACCTTTTCGGTTACCTTACTCATTGTGTTGAGGAGGCTGATTGGTCTGTAGTTCTGTGGTATGTCTGGCTGTTTTCTTGGCTTCACTATTGGAAATATGGTGGAGGTTTTCCAAGAAGCGGGAAAGCAGCCTTTTGTCATTATTCTATTTATTATCCGGGTAAGTAAAATGTAGGCGTTAGTCGGCAGTTGTTTAAGTATTATGTTTTGAAGTCCGTCCGGTCCTGGTGCTTTTCTGTTCGGTAATTTTTTAACTATTGTCTTTATTTCGGAAACTGTGGCAGGGTCTATTCGTAAGTCTTTGACCCTGTGGAGGTCAGTGAAGTTTTGAATTGTCTCGTGTACGTCTTGTTTCAGGTCTGCGTTTGACATATTGGCATTTTGTTTATGTATGTTCTCAAAGTTTTTTGCCAATATTTCCGCCTTGTCTGCTGGTGTCGTTGCGTAATTGTTGTCAGTTAATTTGAGTGGAGGTATGGATGCTGGTTTCTGCGTCAGTCTTTTTGCTGTCTGCCAAATTTTGTGTGGGTCAGTATTTATGTTCTCGAGTCTTTTGGTCCAAGTGTTATTTCGGTGGTCACGTATGTCATTGGATATAATTTTTGTCAGTCTGTTAACATGTTCCTTGAGTAGTCTGTAACCGGTACGTTGCCACAGTTTCTTTGTATGATTTTTAAGTTGTATTTTCAATAAAATGTGTTCTGGCAAGTCGTTGGCTGGTGTTGTTCTTAAGTCTAGTGTCGGTATGGTCTGTTGTACAGCGTCTGTGATTGTCAGTGTAAGGTGTGTTACAGCCTCCTCAATGTCAGTGTTGGTATCGATCGGCATAGTGTGTCGTCTGTTGTCTGTGATGGTGTCTCTGAAAATTGGCCAGTTGGCTCTGGTGTAATCTAAAAATTTGCGTTTGGGAGTCTGGTCGACGTCTAGTCTGTCTGAAGTGATCATAAAAACTGGATTATGGTCGGAGTTAAAAAGTGTTCTTGTTATGGGTTCGGATATTAGGTGTAGATTTTTTGTCAATGCCAAATCGATCGTGCTGTGATAGTGTGTCTGTACGGTGGCGTATCTGGTCGGCGTGTCAGGAAAGTGTAGTTGTGCGTCTGTGGTGTTGTGTTCGGTCAGGTATTCGTAAAGTCTGTTTCCGTTCGCGTTGTTGAAGTTACAGTTCCAAGTTGTGTGTTGTGCGTTAAAGTCTCCTGCCATAAGAACAAATCTATTCGAGTCCAGTAGTCTTTGTAAGTTCGTATGTTCTAGTTTGCTTGCCGGGATGTAAATCGATATTATGGTTACTTTTTGACCTTTCTTGTATACATTAATAGCTGTTATTTCAGAACCGCCCGCTGTCAGGTTTGGCACTTGCTCGTGTCTGATGTTAGACTTAATCAAAATTGCAGTGCCGCCCCATCCGCGTGCGTCCGTCTGTTTGTCGTTTCTGTAAACTTTGTAATTGTTGATGTAGAGTCTGTCTGTAGGTTTTAGGTGTGTCTCGTTAATCATTACTATTTGAGGATAATCAGGTTTGAAGTTAGGGCCGGTGTTTGTCGGATTTAGAGCTGACGAGAAACTTCTTGTCAGTGGCATTGGTGTTGGAGCTGGCACATATACTTTTCTTCTCTTGAGAGTATCGTTTTCCTTCTTCTCGATGAAATTAAGGAGTGCGGTGCACTGAGAATAGTTTGCCGGGTGTTCTTTCTTACAATTGACACACATCGGTGCCTCAGTTAGTAGTTTCTTGCACGCATCTGGCGCGTGCATCTCGAGGCACTTTATACACCTGTACTTCATATCGCAGGTGTACGATGTGTGTCCAAAATTCAAACAGTTGTGACACTGTAGAGCCCTATTTTCTGACTTGTATGTCTTCCAAGAGAAGATGTGCCCTCCAATGTTACTAATTTGCTTCAGCTCCGACATGTCTTGATCTTTCTCCAGAGAGACAATGTATATGGGCAGCTTATGTTGGCTGCCATCCGATAACTTTTGTTTGATCTGTATCACTTGTCTGACTTTAACTCCTTTCAATAGAAGGTCTTCGCAAACTTCAGCTTCGGGTATCGAAGGATGAAGTCCAGTCACTGTTATTTTCTTCGGCAAATCTTTTCTCATCGAGTATGTGTAGAATTGGTAATGGCATTCTCTCAACACTTTTTTAACTTGCTCGTGTTCCTGAATTGTGTCTGTAAAAATTTTGTGTAATTGCGTGTTGAAAAACTGATATCTAAATTGGATCTTAGTTGTGTCTCGGATGTACTTTATTGTTTTCAATTCTAAGTTTGCCTTGATGATGATGGGTGGAATTTTCTCAAGTGATTTGCTTAACTTTTTCGGTGATTCTCGAGTGCCAGATTCGGATGGCAGCTGCCCAACATTTCTCTCTGGTTCCTGCTTCTTGGCTCTCTTTCTCCGTGACACTTTTCTGTATTCGTTCAACTCCATGTCTGTATCCATGTTCGATCGGTCCGATAGTGCATTGAATTTGTTTTTGAGGGCACCGCTGGTCTGCACCTCCATGCTCATTTTGATCTTCTTCCCAGGCTTCTGCCTGGGAATATCCTTGGGTTCTTCAATATACTTGGCACTGATTTTAAGAAAATAAATCAAAAGTACTTAAAAAAAAATTAAATTTAGAAAAATCACTTCCTAAAATGCGCTTATCCTCTAACCATTACCAACACCGACCCAGTGTTTGGAAAGAGTATATTACCTTGTAAGTACTAAGCCCGGTGCCTTTAAAAAAACAAGATTTAGAATCAATTCCGGACTTATTACTTATTTCACAAAATCTATTGACACTACACTTGAAAAAAAAAATCAATTTCAATTCAAAGACTATATATTTCAGTATATAAAAGTATGTACATTGTTTATAACATGGGTTTTTTACCCGTAGGTATTGTATCCTTCATTGGATTTGGTTTTGTAAACAATAATTAATACATAATATATAAATAAATTCATATTTGTGTGACAAAAAAAGAGGAAAGAAAATTTATCCACAAAAAAAATCACATAGCACTATTTATAATAACACGTAATAATACAAAAAAAAGAAAAACATAATAAAAATTTATTCGCTCTAAGGGAGAAAATTTGTGACGAGCCAATTTTTGTTTACCGCTATGACCGCATATATTTTGGCATGGCGTGATTGCCATACCAAATATCGTCTCTTGTGTATTGGCCGAGGCCCGCGATGTTAATATTAGGATGATCCCCAGATTTTAGATAAAAATTTTCAGTGAGCTTTTTTATAAAGTCTATTATGGTCGGTAAGTCAGTCTGTTTGTGTATGTATCTTGAAGAGTAGTAATGTCTAGTCAGTGGGTCCCTTATTTTGTTGAGTACGAGTCGTAGTGTCTTATTTTGTAATGTCTGTAGTTTTTGTAAGTTAGTCTTAGTCGTCGCGTTCCATGCCGGAGCGGCGTATGTCAGTATCGGTCTTATTAGTGTCAAGTAAAGTGTTCGCTTGTTCTTCACGCTTAGCGGGCTGTTGTGGTTCAAGAGAGGTCTCAGTAGACTTAACATCCCGTAAGCCTGCCCAATTTTTGTATTAACATGTTTTGTGAAGCTGAGTCTATTGTCCAGGGTCACACCAAGATATTTGACATCCTTGGACCACTCAACTTCACAGTCCAATACTTTAATTTTGTCCAAGTCAGTCAGTCTAGTCGTGGCATTTCGGCTCTTTGTGAAAAGAATAGCCTCCGTCTTTTGCGGATTGATTTTAATTTGCCATTTGTCAGTATATTCAGTTAGTTTGTCTATGTGTGTCTGTATCTTTGTAGTCAGTAGTGTAGGTGAGCGTGATGATTTGTATATGGCAGTGTCGTCAGCAAACGTCAGTAACGTTGTGTCGGCGTCAGTGGGTATGTCGTGAATGTAGACGTTAAACAGTGACGGTCCCAGGATTGAGCCCTGCGGTACTCCCGCCGTCACTTGTTTAACCGTCGAAAGTCCGTTGTCTACTTGTACAGTGAAGTTGCGGTCTGAGAGGTATGAGTGTAAAGTTCTCGTTATGTACGGTGGAAAGTTTAGTTGGATAAGTTTATGTATAAGTCCGTCCATCCAGATGGCGTCAAACGCCTTCTCAAAGTCGAGTAACACCAGTCCGGTATGGTTTCGTCTGTTGAAATTGAGAACTGTATTCTCTATGAGTTTTGTCAGTGGGTGTAGTGTGGAGTGTCGTTCTTTGAATCCGTATTGTGTGTCAGGTATAATTTTGTTGTGTTTTATGTGTTTGTTAAGTCTTTTGAGTAGTACCTTTTCGGCTACCTTACTCATTGTGTTGAGGAGGCTGATCGGTCTGTAGTTCTGTGGTATGTCTGGCTGTTTCCTTGGCTTCACTATTGGAAATATGGTGGAGGTTTTCCAAGAAGCGGGAAAGCACCCTTTTGTCATTATTCTATATATTATCCAGGTAAGTAAAATGTAGGCGTTCGTCGGCAGTTGTTTAAGTATTATGTTTTGTAGTCCGTCCGGTCCTGGTGCTTTTCTGTTCAGTAATTTTTTAACTATTGTCTTTATTTCGGAAACTGTGGCAGGGTCTATTCGTAAGTCTTTGTCCCTGTGGAGGTCAGTGAAGTTTTGAATTGTCTCGTGTACGTCTTGTTTCAGGTCTGCGTTTGACATATTGGCATTTTGTTTATGTATGTTCTCAAAAGTTTGTTGCCAATATTTCCGCCTTGTCTGCTGGTGTCGTTGCGTAATTGTTGTCAGTTAATTTGAGTTGAGGTATGGATGTTGGTTTCTGCGTCAGTCTTTTTGCTGTCTGCCAACTTTTGTGTGGGTTAGTATTTATGTTCTCGAGTCTTTTGGTCCAAGTGTTGTTTCGGTGGTCACGTATTTCATTGGAAATAATTTTTGTCAGTCTGTTCACATGTTCCTTGAGTAGTCTGTCACCGGTACGTTGCCACAGTTTCTTTGTATGATTTTTAAGTTGTATTTTCAACAAAATGTGTTCTGGCAAGTCGTTGGCTGGTGTTGTTCTTGAGTCTAGTGTCGGTATAGTCTGTTGTACGGCGTCTGTGATTGTCAGTGTAAGGTGTGTTACAGCCTCTTCAATGTCAGTGTTGGTATCGATTGGCATAGTGTGTAGTGTGTTGTCTGTGATGATGTCTCTGAAAATTGGCCAGTTGGCTCTGGTGTAATCTAAAAATTTGCGTCTGGAAGTCTGGTCGACGTCTAGTCTGTCTGAAATGGTCATGAAAACTGGATTATGGTCGGAGTTGAAAAGTGTTCTTGTTATGGGTTCGGATGTTACGTGTAGATTTTTTGTCAATGCCAAATCGATCGTACTGTGATGGTGCGTCTGTACGGTGGCGTATCTGTTCGGCGTGTCAGGATAATGTAGTTGTGCGTCTGTGGTGTTGTGTGCCGTCAGGTATTCGTAAAGTCTGTTTCCGTTCGCGTTGTTGAAGTTACAGTTCCAAGATGTGTGTTGTGCGTTAAAGTCTCCTGCCATAAGTACAAATCTGTTCGAGTCCAGTAGTCTTTATAAGTCCGTATGTTCTAGTCTGCTTGCCGGGATGTAAATCGATATTATGGATACGTTTTGACCTCTCTTGTATACATTAATAGCTGTTATTTCAGAACCGCTCGCTGTCAGGTTTGGCACTTGCTCGTGTCTGATGTTAGACTTAATCAAAATTGCAGTGCCGCCCCATCCGCGTGCGTCCGTCTGTCTGTCGTTTCTGTAAACTTTGTAATTGTTCATATAGAGTCTGTCCGTAGGTTTTAAGTGTGTCTCGTTAATCAGTACTATGTCCAGATCGTATTTTGTTATCGTCTGTCTCAGTTCGTCAATGTTGTTTTTAAGTCCATTAGAATTGAAATGCATTATTTGTAAGTCTTGCGATTGGTTTATGGTGATGATGTAAGAAAGTTCAAAATTGTTGTGTATTTGTCGTTATAAGTCATGTTTGTGTTTAGTGTTTTTGTCAGTTTGTATATCTCACTGAAAATTTGCTTTACCTGGGGATCCGCAAATAGCTTCCTGATCTCGCCCATAGCAGTAAAGAGTCCTTCCGGAGTGTTGAGGTCTGGATCGGGTTGGCTGCAGGCAGGCCGTGTTGGTGGTTGCGATAGTGCAGGCCGGATCTGTGATGATGCAGGCTGGACCATTGTTCGTAAGGACTAAACCATTGATCTGTATGGTGACGATGGGATAGGGAGTTGAGGATATTAAGGTCGGACGTTGGGACCATTGTTGGTGGAGTTTACAGCTGACGAGAAGCTCCTCGTCAGTGGCACTGGTGTTGGTGCTGGCCTATACGCTTGTCTTCTCCTGAGAGCGTCGCTTTCCTTCTTTTCTTTGTAATTAATAAGAGCGCTGCATTTGGAATAATTTGCCGGGTGTTCGCTTTTGCAATTGACACACATCGGTGCCTCATGTGGTAGTTTTTGGCACGCTCCTGGTGCGTGCACATTGAGGCACTTTATACACCTGTACTTTAGGTCACAGGTGTACGATGTGTGACCAAAGTTCAAACATTTGTGGCACTGCAGCGCTCTATTCTGCGGCCTATTGGCCTCCCAGGAGAAGATATGTCCCCCAATATTCGTAATTCGTTTTAGCTCCGACATATTCTGGTCTTTATCGAGGAGAACAATGTATATAGGTAATTTGTGTTGACCACCATCTGAAGTTTTCCTCTTTATCTGCACTACTTGCCTGGCTTTAATCCCTTTTGACAGGAGATCTTCATGAACCTCCGTCTCTGTAATTGATGGATGTAGACCGGTTATGGTTATTTTCTTCGGCATTTCCTCTTTGATTGTGTAGGTATAAAATTGATAATTGCTGTCCCTTAACATGTCTTTGATTTTTTCGTGTTCTTTAGCGGTGTCAGTGAAAATTTTGTGTAGATTATTATGGAGGTATTGATACTTAAAATTAATTTCAGATGTTTCTCTTAGATATTTAATTGCTTTTAAATCTATTTGACCTTTTATGATAATCGGTGGGATTTTTGCCTCTTTCGTGGTGGTGTTCTTGGGTGTCACGGTTTGGACGCCTGAGGTAGATGGTTCCGACCTAGTAGTGGTTTTCTCAGGCTCCTTGTTCTTTTTCGCCCTCTTTCGGCGTGTTACCATCCTGTAGTCCTCACTCTCCCTATCTGTATCCATATCTGTACGGTCCGTGAGCGCATCATATTTATTTTTTAGTGCAGTACTTGTCTGCACGTCCATCTTCTGATTTATGTTCGACATCTTGAATTTTTTCCCAGGCCCCTGCCCGGGAATTATTCTGTTTCCTGAAGGGTTTTGCGCACTGATTTTAAAATTTATTAAAATGATATAATATAAAAAGACTTCACAATTTTGAAAAAGAAAAAAAACTTGCTAATGGGTGCTTACTTCCTCCCCATTAGCAACCCCAATCCGGGGTTTGGGTAGAGAAGTATGCAAAAGGCACGTTCACCTTTAAAATGTTGACAGATATAATAATATATATCCAACTTGTAAGTATTAAGCCCGGTGCCTTTAAAAAGGCAAGATTTAGAATCAATTCCGGACTTAATACTTATTTCACAAAAACACTGACACTTCACTGAAAAACAAATGACAATCTCAAAAAAAAAAAAAAGCGTGTACTAAATCTAGAGAGACTGTATTTTAAACTGGGTGTGCTGAATTTGAAGCACACTAGCACCATCTGTTGAATGCTGAAAACAATCAAACCGTGTAACGCGTACTTGTTCTATGTTTACCCCCCATGGTCAAAACGATATGCCATTGAAAATATTTGACACATTGTTTGGCATTGAAAACAAATGAAAACTGTCATTTGCCAAAAAATTCAATTCACATATGAGCTAAGACAATATTAGAATATAAAATATTTATGATTATAAATAAAAACTAGTGGGGTGTATGGCATCGTGCCTTAAGGCAAATTGCTGAAACTTCCCGTACCGTAACAAAATGTTCGAGGAATACTGAATGTTTTCAAATAGATTATTATTAATATTGTAACATTGTCTGATATTTATAAGAATTATATAAACTGAATTGCAAAGTTAAAATTATTTGTTTAAAGTATATTAGAGCTATAGTCAGAATTGAAAATAAAATCTGAATTATTTTCGATATACAAAAAAAAATTTTTGAAAAAAAAAATCGAAAAAAAAGTTGAAAATCGAAAAATCAATTATTTTGGAAAAGCAGAAAGTTCTTTGAATCATTTAAATCGGACGGAGATTTTCTGCACTCTTTGCTTTTTATCTCCGTAAATGCATTGGCCAAAAACTAATTAGCACATCTCCCTATCGATAGGAATCGAATGTGTCAACCATTTCTTTATATATTTATATTATGCGGAAATATTTGTTGAAAAGCGAGATACATATATTAATTTATCGCTTTTCGAGAGACGAGCCGTCAAAGGCGCGGTTCTTTTGCTTCTAGATACGAGCAAAACTCGTGACGCACACCGCCAAAGAAGCGATGCCACTAACAAGACCGCCAAAGAAGCGATGCCGCTAACAAGACCGCCAGATTCGAAAACGTGCAAGTGAAAGGCTTAATAAAAACTTATGGGAATGCGAATGAAGCAGATTAATTTAATAGGATTATCGTATATAACGTCGCATGCAAAAATTAGTGTCAATTGTTTATAGTTAAAAATTTCATTTAATTAGTATTAATTGTTCCATTATTTTTGTTTGTCAGATATAACAATTCACACCCATTGAGATTATTTATGTTAGTGCAAGTAGCGTTCGAGCCATTTGTTTCTTATACCGTGTTGTGGTATTCACCCTTTACAATAGTTATAAATAATATTATAAATTCGATGTAATAGTCAATATGAATAACGCAATTGGTATGACTAAGCTTGCGATATTGTACGCAACAAAGTATTACAGATAAGCAACATTGTATACATGCACGTGTACCGATCTGTGACCGCAACTACGTCTCAAGTAATAGTTGAGTCATTCCTAACGGTAAAATAAGCGAACCTTCTAGAAGGATGATTGCGTCACCATCGGAGATTATAAAAAGCCGGAGGACTACCAAACGGTGGTCATTCATAGCTTACTTGCCAAACAGTTCACATCACTTTTATTTAAAATATCAATTGTGTAATAAGTGTAACCAAATAATGAATTAAATAATATTTATAAATGTCTTCAGATGTTTAATTAAATATTCCACAGTGGTAAAGTTTATGATAGCAGCAGAAGAACCTAAATTTTACTTGTTGACATCGTTGGACGCAACATAATTGTTGGTGACGGCCTCAACATAAATTGTTGTTAGCCCAGGGGTACACAACATTAAATTGGTGGCAGTGTGGGATTCTGCGAATTAAAAAAAAAAAAATGCTAAATTATTTACCATAACATGTTTTGAACATAGAATTATTGCATTTTGCCGGATATTTGAGAAAATACGCCGAAATATAGCAATAATTAGATTTAAGAAAAGGTAAAAAGCTTTACCGAAGTGGAAATATTATTGAAATTACAAAGTGAAGACTCCAAAAATCAAGAAGTAAGAAAAGAGAAAAATCGTAACAAGAAGAAACAAGAAAATCAAATTAAGAATCAAGAAACAAAGAAAAGAGAAAGAAGATAATATAAATCAAGAAGAAGAATCAAGAAGTTCAAAGTGTTATATTTATAAGTGAAAAGTCAAAGGTGAAAAATAAAATAAAAAGTGTTATGAAAAAGTGATATAATCATTGTTCAAGGTTACAAAAGTTTAAGTGATTGTGAATTCGAGTGAACCAAAAGGATATTAAATTAAGAAAGGATTACAACTCATTGTCAGTAAGCTTATTTTTAATATATTTTTGTAAATTTTTGCGCTTCTGTTTCAATAGTTTTACACATATTTTTTCAAAAATGAATGAACCAGTAGATATGTCGCGCGAAGGTAAATTAAATATTCAGACTGCTATTGCTTTAATTCCGAATTTCAATGGGGAACCTTCAATGCTTCCTTCATTTATTACTGCTTGCGATGCATTATCGGTGGATTTGAGTCCATCAGAAGCGGAAAAATTGCTTACAGTTATAAAATTAAAATTAGACCCACAAATTTTTGCAAAGATCCAATTTATTAATTTTGAAACGTGGGAAGATTTAAAATGTTATTTAGCTAAAGAATATGTTGTAAAACGACCCATTTCTAGTTTATTGAACGAATTGAATAATTTAAAACAAAAATATAACGAAACAGTAAAAAGTTTTGGAGACAGAATAGAAGAAATTTTGCGACAAATTTATTATTCAAATATAAATTCAATAGGACAAGACGCAGCGAACATTACACAAGTGACATACGTAGAAATGAGTGTAAAAGTTTTTGAAAATGGCTTAAGAGAACCGTTAAAAACTTTAGTAAAATGCTGTCGATTTTCTGATATTAAAGATGCCATTGACTTCGCTTTGCAAGAAGAAGCTTGTCAAAATTCGTCAAATATCAGAAATAATCAAAATAATAATATAATATGTTACATTTGCAAAAAACGTGGTCATATTGCTCCACAATGTTTCTTAAATAAAAAGAATAACGCTAATTCAAATAATATTAACCAAAAGTTTTGTAACTATTGTAAAAAACCAGGTCATTTAATTTCTGAATGTAGAAATCGAAACAGAAGAGATTTTAATACAAATCGAAATCACTATAACGCATCAAAAACTTCTACTACTCTTAACGAAAACAGACAGACATGTAATTACTGTCATACAAATAATACAGTACTAGAAAGTAGTAACGAACAAGTATCAAATATACAAGAATCACAACCCCAAACTTCAAATCCAAAAAACGGATTGGGGCCCGTTTCAACTCGGGCTTTGTTGAATTAAAACATCAAATTCCAAAAAGTTTTCTTTCCAACCATTACAAAAACTTTGATATTATACAACTATCTACTACGAATACAAGTAATCCTTATTCAAAGTTTTTAGTCGATACAGGTAGTGATGTTTCTTTTATAGATTTAAAACAATTAGATTTAGACTCAATTGTTTATACAAAACTAAGTATAGATATTGGTGGAATTACAAATCATATAATTAAAACTTTAGGTGTTATATATTTAGAATTAGATTTTAACGGACATAAAATCGAATTTCCTTTTCAAGTTATTAGAAATTTACCTACGGAAGAAATAGGTATAATAGGAAGAGACTTTCTAACACAGTTTAAAGCTATTATCGATATAGATACCAAGTTAGTTACGCTAAATTTTGAAAATCAAAAAATTTGTACAAAATTATTTAATTCTAATGATTACATCATACCTCCAAGAGTTGAGAAGCTATTACAAATTAGAACAAATTTTAACAAACCAAAAATATGTTTAGCAAAATATCTAGATTCAGGTTTATTTATCGGAAATTGCATTATTGAGCCAAATGTAAATTTTGCACACATAAACGTAATTAATCCAACGGATTCAGAACAAATTTTAAGTGAAAGTGACATAAGCTTTGAAGATTTAGAAAATTATGAAATTTTAGAAAATAATACACAAAATTCTGAAACTAATTCAGATATTGACTTAGCATGTTTTTTTACTCAAGCAATTAAAAATTCGAATAATTTTCAAACAACTAATAAAAGAATCCAAAATGTTTTAAGTTGTATCAGAACAGAACATATGACTAAATTAGAAAGAGAAGAAATTTTACGAATTTGTAGAAATTTTGATGATTTGTTTTTTTTAGAAAATGATAAATTAACACATACAGATACTTTAACACATAGTATACCTTTGGAAAAAGATGTTAAACCAATTTACATAAAACCATATAGACTACCACATGCTCACAAAAATGAAATTAAAAATCAAATTAGTAAAATGTTAGAAAATGATATCATCCAAAAATCTCAAAGTCCGTGGAATTTTCCTCTCATTTTAGTTCCTAAAAAACCAGATAGCCAAGGTAATAAAAAATGGAGAATTTGTGCCGATTTCAGGAAATTAAATGCGGTAACCAAATCAGACGCTTTTCCTTTGCCCAATATTGCCGATATAATCGATCAGTTATGAAATTCAAGATTTTTTACAACTTTAGATTTAGCACAAGGATTTCACCAAGTACTTTTAAATAAAGAAGATAGAGAAAAAACAGCTTTTTCAACATATTTAGGTCATTTTGAATACAAACGATTACCATTCGGATTAAAAGGTGGTCCTGCTACATTACAAAGATTAACAAATTCAGTTTTATCAGGTTTACAAGGTTTAAAAACATTGGTTTATATGGATGATATAATTGTTTATGAGAAAACGTTAAACGAACATAACGATAAATTAATAGAAGTTTTTCAGAAATTAAGAGAGCATAATTTAAAGTTACAACCAGATAAATGTCAATTTTTAATGCACGAAATTTCATATTTAGGTCATGTTATAAGTGCTAATGGTGTATTACCAGATCCTCAAAAAATAAAAGCCGTTAATGAATTTAAAACTCCTTCAAATCCAAAAGAAATCAAAATATTTTTAGGTTTATCAGGGTACTATAGAAAATTTATAAAAGATTATTCAAAAATAGCGAATCCGTTAACAAAATTATTAAAGAAAAATTCAAAATTCATTTGGTCCGAACAATGCGAGTCTTCATTTAATACATTAAAGGAAAAGTTAATAAATCCTCCAATATTACAATGCCCTAATTTTAATAGAGATTTTTCAGTTACAACAGATGCGAGTGGCGTAGCCATAGGTGCAGTTTTATCACAAAACGTAAACGGTTCAGATCTCCCAATTTCATATGCATCTCGAACATTAAACAAAAGTGAACTAAATTATTCTACAATAGATAAAGAGTTATTAGCAATTGTATGGAGTATTAATCATTTTAGGCCTTACTTATATGGGAAACCTTTTAAACTATATACAGATCACAAACCTTTAATATATTTATATAACTGTAAAAACCCAAATTCAAGACAAATGCGATGGAGATTAACATTAGAAGAATTTGAATTCGAAATTATTTATAAAACCGGAAAAACAAATACAAACGCAGATAGTTTATCTAGATCTTATTTTGAAATTGAAAATGATACAAAAGATGTTCAAGAAGATACGAAAAATATCCAAAAAGATTCAAAGGATGGTCAGGAAAATACAAAGTTTTCATTTTTGATCACTAATCCAAGCAATGATTTTCAAACATTTTTAAATACTATAAACAAAGAGATCATTTTAAACACAAACATAATAGAAAATAATAATAATTTCATCACTTCAATAACTAAAAATCAAAATATTTTAATATTTGTATCAAAATCTTCAAATATATCGGAGAAAATGCAAAAATTATTTGATCTTTGTAAATATGAAAGAATTTTAGAAAAAATTAATGATACAGACAAACATAATTCTATAGATATTCAAACTGCAACTAATCATATAATATATTCTATTGTTAATGATGGAACTTCACTGTCTAAACTACAAGATTTTTTTTATTGTTTATGTAATTTAAAAGAACACTTGTTAGAGAAAAATATAAAATATTTAGCAATTCCAAATCCTATGCAATTTACAAATTTTTGCCATTTATCTTTTGAGCATTTTAGAATGATGCTAAGATACATTTTCAAAGATACAAATATAAAAATTGAAATTTATTTAGACAAAATAATTGAAAATTTAACTGAAGAAGAAATACAAAAAATTTTGCACGATTTACATATATCACAAATAAATGGTGGTCATCTAGGAATAAAGAAAACTTATAATAAAATCAAAAATTTTTACAAGTGGCCAAAGATGAAAGAGCAAATTAAAGATTTCATAAATAAATGCATAAATTGTCAAAAAAATAAAGTATCACGGAAAACTAAGGAACCCATGGTAATTACAACTACAGCAAAAGAACGATTCGAAAAAGTATGTATTGATTTATGTGGACCATATCCTATTTCAGATAATCAAAATAAATACCTTTTAACTTTTATTTGCGATCTTACGAAATATGCAGGTGCAATTCCTATTCCAAATCAAGAAAGCGCTACGGTTGCAGAAGCTTTTGTATCTGAAGTTGTTTTTAAGTATGGTATTCCAAAAGAAGTTTTATCAGATTTAGGTACAACCTTTACTAGCAATTTATTCAAATATATTTATAAACTTTTAAAAATAAAAAGAATTACAACATCTCCATACAGACCAGAACCTAATGGCGCATGTGAGCGTATGCACAGAGACCTTATTCAAAATATCAGATCATATATCAATAGTACACAAACAAATTGGGATAAATGTATCAAATGTGCAATTTTTATTCATAATACAACCGTACATAAATCAACAAATTATACACCTTTTGAATTATTATTTGGAAGAAAAATTGAATAACCTTTGTTTATTAGTAAAAATAATGATATACAAAATAATTACGACATATATACAAACGAATTGAAATCTAGATTGCAACAAGCAAATTTAAATGCACGACAAAATCTCATAAAATGTAAAATGAAATCTAAAGAATATTATGATAAAAATTCAAATCCAAAATTATTTAAAATAGACGATTTAGTTTTGCTCAGAGATGAAACGCCATATCCTAGGAAATGCAAAAAGTTAATGCCATTATTTAAAGGTCCTTATAAAATATTAAAAACTGATTATATAAACAGTACTATACTTGTTAATAATAAAGCAGTTCAAGTGCATAATAATAAATTAAAAATCTTCACACCGAATGAATAATTTTTTTTAAAATAATATTGGATTATGAATAAACTACAGATTATGAAAAGAAAACGCAAGCGAATTATATATTCAAACTTGAAAACCTTATTGACCAAGTAGATGGGTGTCGTCACCTAAGATGTTAAACTTAGAGTGTCGACGTTCTAAGTCCATGAAACCAGCATATTTTATTATGCGAACCCCCTTACACATGGATAGAACAACTATATTTCCTTTTATTGTTTAACTATACTTTCTTTTCTTCCACCCCGTGTGAATTACTACAAAAGTATTCACGAAACAACCAATTTTATTTATCTTTCTTCTTATGAATGTATATTATAATTATCTTAAATGTAATACTATGACTTACAGACAATTTAAACTCGACTATGAATTATAACCATTGACAAATTATTTTTAATTTTATGAAACTTTTAATATTATAAAAAATAATGAACAATAGAAATTATGCAATGTCTCCAGAATTTTTAAGTGTTGTACAATATTAAGTAAATCTCTGATAAGAATTAATTAAATAACTAATTAAGTTAAATATAAATATATGAATTAAATGTTAAAAAGAGAAAAAAAAACAAATGAATTATAATAAAATTGTCACAACCAAAGATTCTCAAACTTTTTTCACAAATATTAAAATTTATAATGTAAATGAAATCAAAGTTTTTTTTTTTTAAAAAAAGAGCATTGTTATATTATAAGTCATGATAATTATTGTAAAACTGTTTATACTATTATTAATCAATAAAATGTCATATTTTGAAATATTATAAAGATGTTATATAACTCAACTGTAATCATGAAATTTTGAAAATATTACCATTAGAATAAAATTATGCTTAATTGTAAATTCATGATATTGTTCTACAATAAATACAATTTTTGAATTTTTTTTAAATTAACATTTTTTTTTAATTTTTTTCGAAATTTCATGAAGAAAAAAAATGTGTATTTGAAATATTATATGAACTTTAACATTATATTAATTATATCCAAACAAGTAATTATAAGAAATCTATACAATGTAATAGCATGAGCACAAACATTTTTTTTGAAGCACCCGAAATGCTTTCTTTTTGTGAACGCGGGCGCGCGTTTTTTCGGCGGGTGAGGTGTTGTGGTATTCACCCTTTACAATAGTTATAAATAATATTATAAGTTCGATGTAATAGTCAATATGAATAACGCAATTGGTATGACTAAGCTTGCGATATTGTACGCAACAAAGTATTACACATAAGCAACATTGTAAACATGCACGTGTACCGATCTGTGACCGCAACTACGTCTCAAGTAATAGTTGAGTCATTCCTAACGGTAAAATAAGCGAACCTTCTAGAAGGATGATTGCGTCACCATCGGAGATTATAAAAAGCCGGAGGACTACCAGACGGTGGTCATTCATAGCTTACTTGCCAAACAGTTCATATCACTTTTATTTAAAATATCAATTGTGTAATAAGTGTAACCAAATAATGAATTAAATAAAATTTATAAATGTCTTCAGATGTTTAATTAAATATTCCACAGTGGTAAAGTTCATGATAGCAGCAGAAGAACCTAAATTTTAATTGTTGACATCGTTGGACGCAGCATAATTGTTGGTGACGGCCTCAACATAAATTGTTGTTAGCCTAGGGGTGCACAACAACCGTTACAAAATATTTACTTTTATAATCATGATTCCAAGGAAAGAGCCATGTCTGTTAATTTAAAATCATTGAAAATATGGTTTTATCATTTAAATTAAAGCTTGACAATTGTACATCGACTTATAAATCGTAATTAATTTTGCATATTTTAAAATATTATTTTATATATAAATAACAAATACACAGAATAATATGTACTTGAAACATACACTAATATATGTTGATTATTAACTGATTAACTTTTTTTTTAAGTGAAAATTTGAAAGTACAAGAGTTTTTAGTAACTTCTATATCGTTTGAAATGTTGTTGAAATGGATATATGTATATATATATATATATATATATATATATATATACATATATATATATATATATATAATTTCAGAAATAGTAATTTAGAGGGGTTAACGAAATGCAGCTCTGTCGGGCATTGTCTATTGAAAGTAGTTGGTGGTCTTTCTGAAAACAAGTTTCAATGTATGATTTGGAGAGGTCATTAAAATCAATATTTATGGGCTAAAGACTGATGGCTTGCAATAAAAAGATTCAAACTAATACATATAACAATGCTTAATTTCTCAGAATTAAACAATGTTATTATTTCACTTTAACAGTATAGAATTTTAAAAATAGTATGCGACCATTATATTGTTTTGAATAAAAATACTCTACAATTATCATTTCACGTGAGCGGATTGATTCGTACGATATTATCTAATTTAGATAATAAATATTTGTTTCAGAGAGCATATATCAATTTAATGGATTCAAATGTTTCTTCGTGTGGATCAATCGAGACTAAATCAAGCAAATTTCCTAAAAATTCAGAAAACAAGTTTCAATTCAAAATTTTCACCAAAACAATTATTAAAAATTAAACAATCGGCAGGATATGTGTAATGAGACTATTTTAATCGTCGCAACTGTTTTATAAGTCGCTTATTGTTTTATACGCAGAAGTTTTTTTTATTTGGCCTCGCTTTCTCTGAGCATTTAGCCACCTACAACATTTGTTATTTATTTACATTCTAATTTTTTATATCATTTTGCAATCTATTTATGCATCCTAATCATTTTTTTTCTTCTTCTTATTCTGTTCAATTCTTGCTCTTTTTCAAATTTCTAATTCTATTCAACTTCCATATTTTTCTTCATTCCATATTTTTCTTCATTCTTCTTCTAAGTTCCAATATTTCTCTTCTTACTTCTAATTCAATTCAACTATTCGAATGCTATTATTCCTATTTTTCTTAATTTTTTATTTTTATTCTACTTAATAAATACAATTTTTATTTGATTTCAAATTAACTACACATATTATTTTTTCATAAATTCATTGACAGGATTTGATCTGAAGATCCCTGTCGTGTGAATCGAACACAGGCATAAAGAGCTATGCTCGCCACGAAGCAGAAGTTAATATTTTATAAATCATTTTCAAATTTATTTTTTCATCAAAAAAAATAAGGGGTCGTCTGCCTGTTGTCAGGCAGCAGTAACAACGATTTTTACTTGGAAATATAGATAGCAATATGTTTCTAAGTGAAAATAGCCCTCACCCGGCATTGCTGCACCACTAAAAATACTCGCCCTATTACAGAAATTGTAATAATAATATATCATACAGAGATGTGACAACTGATTGAGTTGCCATCTGTCAAACAGACTAGTATTAAGTCAAAATCATCACAAAAGTTTATAGGACTGACATTCATAATACTGAGAAATATCAAATTTATTCCATTTGCAAATAACTTGAAGGAACTTTATAATTTTGGTCTGTAAATGCTAACAGAAACATCCCTGTACTAAAGAAATATTCCACTACGGGGGAATTAATAATTTTTACTTAAAAATGTCAAAAATTTTAAATACGGATACCGATCAGTTTTAGATGGGTTTAGAATGCTCCCCAGTCAAAACGGTATATACAACTGCTAACAAGTATAAGTGGTCTAATACAGCTATTGTTGAACAAGATTCTTCACATCAGAATAATGACTCAGTTTCTCACAATGAATTTAATCAAGAAGCAACCACCAGTAAGGATTTAGAATAGATTAAAGTACAAAACAAAAATTTTAAAAAAAATGTGAATGAAGAATCAACATGCAGGAAAACATCTTCAAATTATATATATATATATATATATATATATATATATATATATATATATATATGAGTTTTTAGGTAATCCTAATACCACAGACTCAAGTGATAAATGCAGCCCAGTTAACAGACCGCCCCCAATTTTTATACATGAGGTACGTGATATCAAACCATAAGCTCAACTTTTAGAATGTGAAGCAAAACATCTTTATCAAGTTATTGACAAAACTAAAGTTAGAGTTAATCTTGATAATGCTCAACTTTACAACAAAATTCTTAAAATTCTAAAAGAGAGGTGTACTCAAATGCATTCTTTCCAGGAGAAATCTAAGAGAACGTTTAAAATAGTGGTTAAAAACGTACATTTCAGAATGGATACAGATATGCTCAAAGGTGAAATCCAACAGTTATATCAGAAAGTCGTTCGTATTGACAACATAAAAAGCAGAATCTCAAAATTCCCTCTGAACATGTTTTTAATTGAGCTTGAACAACTCCCTAATAATAAAGATGTTAATAAAGTTGATTTTTTATATAAAACTAAAGTGGAAATAAAGGCAAAGAGGTTCTCTAAAGAAATTGTTCAATGCACTCGCTGCCAAAGATATGGTCATACCAGAAATTATTGCCACTGCACCCCCAGATACTTAGCGTATGCGCTCAAAATCACTTGACAAAGAAATGCAAGTGGAAAAATAAGGTCTACCAAGTTAAATGTGTCCTTTATGATGAAAATCACCCAGCTAACTATAAAGGCTGTCACATCTATAAAAACACATTGAAAAAAAACACTTCATTACGTCAGAAAACAAATAATATCCAAAATTTGAATCCAAATGCTACTTTAAGACCGGGTGTAATTTACTCCAATATTACTAAAAACAACACAACTTTACCTTCTGACTCAACGTACTCAATAAACAATAGTAATTTTGAAAACAATACTAACAAAAATATAATGACTTAACATAACTTAAAAAATTTTTTAAAATATTGTCAGAACAAATGGGCATATGGCTCAATTTACGAACAACAATTTTAATTAATAAAAAGTAATTATGGCTTTGCAACTAAGAATTTGCATATAGAACTCGAACGGCTTGAGCAATCATGTCCATGAACTCTAGCATTTTTTAACTATCAATGACGTAGACATTATGTTAATCACCGAGACGCATTTTACCGAGACAAACCACAATATTCGTTTTCCAAATTATCACACATATACCACAAATCACCCGGACGACAGACTTCACGGTGGTACTGCCATTATTATCATCTGGTCAAACATAAGACATTACAAAACAGTACTTTTCTATACTGACTACATACAATTGACAAACGTTTCAATTACAGTATCGGCAATCTATTGTCCGCCAATGCACATAGATTTTAAATCCGCGTAGAAACTTTAGATTTTTAATTTGAAAATTTTTGGTAAACAACACTTGATTCAAAATGGCTTCCCACACAATATTATTCAAATGACAGATGTATTGCCTACTCATATTCATATGTCAAATGGTTTTGACAAGTTAAAATAGATTATGTGTTATTCTTTTAATTTTAAAATTTAATTATTTATATATTTTTAAATGTTAATAAGAATGCTTATTTTGATTTTATATGAGGTTTTTATTTAATTCTCAAGTGTTTGCTCACTGCCTATTTGTATTCTTTTATCAAGAGCTTGAAATAATACTATTATTATTGATTAAGGCTTGCTTATGAAAAAATAAATAAATAAATTTGTTTCAAACGCTGTGCTGTGCAAGTACTTAATGTGAATAATGTGTTACCAAAACATTTTCTGAATTATATTATTATTGCATTTGGGTTATTCAAATTGAGATCCTAAATTTGGAAT
The DNA here is from genome assembly GCF_003426905.1 of Ctenocephalides felis. Lineage (NCBI taxonomy): Eukaryota > Metazoa > Arthropoda > Insecta > Siphonaptera > Pulicidae > Ctenocephalides > Ctenocephalides felis. Next base: position 58,391,932 of record NW_020537646.1, on the reverse strand, counting down.
TCATCGAAGGGGACACTATAGACATTTCTGTCTAATCACTTATTGCAAGTTATAATAGACAGCGATATGAATAAGAAAATTGGATTATAACACAGATAGTTATTTTAGAAATCATATTCATAAAAATCTCAATTATGTGTACATACAAATACAAGATCTTCGGAAACAAAGTTGTTTGAAAATTGCTTATGAAGTTTGCATTATGACATGTGACATCAACATAAGTGCAGTTTAATTAGATATGGAAGTAATCATTACAAATATTTACAGTACAATCTATTTACAATACAAATTTTTTATTACAATACTAGAATGAGTTTTGTAGTTATATGGTCCATGACATTTATATTTTTAGGGTTTGATACAGAGTGATGAAAAGTATCAAAAGTACGTACTTGCATTAGATTACATGATTTTATCATCCAAATAGGCCTTTTAATGCATACAAAGAACTTTTCTCAGCATTCCGATTTGCAATGAAAAAATTAAAATAGTTAGGCATATTCCACATGGTAATAATAAAATTTTTACAGATTTTTCCTCGTGTTATTCAGATACTAATGATGTTATTGATCGGGTCTTTTTCAATTACTTCCCAAGCATACTACATACAAGTCACGGTGATAACAAAGATGCCACTAATTTGGATACACGGTTGCAAAAAAGGAAAATCAAAATAAACACATTGAAATTTATCATAATATGTACTCATGTTGAAAATGTACATATGTTCAATCAAATTCATAAAGAAGAAATGTCCATTTTATATAGCTATATAACAATCCGGGCTGTACGGATTGGGCTCAGTCTTAGTTACATAATTCAATATTTATTAGTAATTATAAAATATTTTCTAGATTATATTATTATTTTATTTAGATTATTTAAATTAAAAACCTGAATATGGAATCGATCAATAGGGACATTTTGTCGAATAACAGACCACAACTTTAATAAGAAGATTTGGTTGATAATATAGCTTTGAAACACACACCGGCAAAAATGTCAATGCACAAATTTACAAGTTCTCTGGAATAAAAAAATTTGAAAATTGATAATAATGCTCGCATTCAATTCAATGTATAAACAGTTCCGGTACAAGAACAAGTATAGCAGAAAAATGATACACTGATGTTCTACAATTTTGAAGGAATTCCTTCGAAACGATATGTCAAAATCCATGCATTTTAGACACAGTCAAGTATGGTTCATATTTCATTAAATTACTCTACAAATTGAAAAAGATGAAAAACTTCAGCAATCATTGGATAATGCAATGTAGAATATAATTCACTACAGGTTACTTTCCACTAATTTTGAAGAATAAACTAGAAAAATTTTCTATGAATTTATCGAAGAATGGATAGTAATATATGAAGAAACGGGGTTAATAAAGTCCACCACCAATATCCCAAAAACCAGTAAAGTTTAGCATCGTTCAACAACAATCTTTGAAAGTAGAGAGAAAAAGATGTATTACCAGCTGTAACCTTGATACTTATGACTTTGCCATCGGGAGATAAATGGTAATCTTTGAAAATCCGCAACGAAAATATTTCCTTTTGTTGTTAGTTTTTTGGGTTGTAAGCACTGTGATGTAGTTTACGAGACCTTATTTTAAATTGTAACTATACGCTATTTATTTGTCTCATAAAATGTAATGTTCTTCTCCGTGTAAATGTAACAGTCTTCTTTATATAACCACTTTAAAAACTTACATCTGTGTGGGGCAAAATTAACCATGGCTAAAGACTAAAAAAGACTTGGATTGAATTATACCATATTTTTATAAAAAGTGTATAAAACTTTCAGTTTGATTGTAATAACAAAATATAGACAAACGAATATTGTTATTATGAATGACATAATTCATTATTATACAAGTAGACTTTGGGTTTATAATACCTCATTGTCTGCACCATTCAAACAACACATCCTTACACTCCTAAAATAAAATATTTTTTTTTAAACTCTAGAAATTGTTTAGAAATAGCATACTTAGCAAAACAACGTTTGCCGAGTCAGCTATTGGCCCGTGGGTTAAAAAAGTTGCTCGCCCTTGAATTAGTACATCGAACGGGTATTTTTTTCGTAATCAACCGTTAAAATATTTTGATTTACGATTTTATTTCAATCTACAATGATTTTTTACTAATAATAATAATGAATTATAATTTAAGTACATTTCAGTTCAATATTCAGCTTTGAGAATTTATAAATTTATAAATTTTGGTTAATAAATCGTTACCGAATATGTACACTTAACTTAGGTACAATTGTACACAAAAGTTTGTATTTGGGCAGAAAAAGAGATCGGAACTTCTGCGAATGCTTGAAAGGAACAGAATAAGGGATGAACTGCCGCTGTTCATCGTTTACTCTGTCGCTTAAGCATTCGCAACACAGATGAACAGACCACATGCAAAGAATTTTTTTGTTTATAGATAGGCAAGGGAGACGTGTTGCGACACAATATAAAAAATTAAACATTGTAATATGTATTAGTATGAATCTTTTCATTGCGAGCCATCAGTCTTTAGCCCATAAATATTGATTTTAATGATTTCTCCAAATCATACTTTGACACTTGTTTTCAGAAAGACCTCCAACTATTTTGAATAGACAACACCCAACTACAAGAGCCGCATTTCGTTAATCCGTCTAAATTATTATTTCTGAAACTAAATATTTATCCATTTCAACAACATTTCAAACGATATAGAAGTTAATACAAACACTTCTATTCTACTTTTAAAATTGTCAATTCTTTTTAAAAATAAAATCAGTTTATGTAACATATATCAGTTTATGTTTCAAGTATATATTATTCTATATTTTAGTTATTTATATATGAAACACTATTTTAAAATATGCAATATTTCAAAATTAATTAGCAAACTCGAAGAAATTTTTGAAATTTGTTGTTTTACGATTTATGAGTCGATGTACAATCGCCAGGCTCTAAAAATACGCTTCTGCTTTGAAATCTATATATATATATATATATATATATATATATATATATATGTATTAGTACATTTACTAATATTATGATCATAAGGTGCCATCTTTTGACTGCAAGAGTCGAATTACGTAATGGGAAGAGCTTAGGTAGTAAAATCCTAACGTATCTGTTAGCAAAGTATGAAATTTTTATATTTCTATGAAGTTAACAACTTAGAAATTAACTTACTTTTAAAAATATTAAACTTACTTTTAAAAATATGCTTCAAAGTAATTAAAGAAGTGTATTGGTTTATGAAAAAGTTTATAATTATTTATTTAGAAGTTTATGAAAATTACATATAAGCTAGTAATGAAAACAGACTAAATATTATTCGAATGTACAATTTCCAATTTGAGAATTGCATTCATGGCAAACAAATATATAACTAAATATAAATGCACAAAAAAGTATTAATTATAATTATATTAAAAAATTCAAAGGGTTACAAAAAAAATTTCAAGAACAAAAAGCGAAACATGTAGCTTGAAACGAATGTTTGTGGCTGAATAAAAAAATAAGAAAAAAGTAGTCGGATTTTTTTCGGAGCCGTCCGGAATTTTCCGGGATTGATCTGAACTATTCCGGATTGGAAACGACCACGGATCTCCCGGACCCGGGCCCTTTTTGGACTTTGGAACCGGTTATTGAAAATGACGGTTCTTGACAGCTCTATTAAAAATATCATTACACAGAAAAAGAAATGAAAAAGAATTCGGCAAATAACTAGATCACCGGATGATAAAACAAAATTTAACAGTGCGTGCAAAGGCCTGAAAAATTTAATAATGAATTATAAAAATGATTCTTTTGAGAACTACTTACATAATCTTTCTGCAAGTAGTGAAACAAATTATTCTCTTTGGAAAGGAATAAAAAAAATGAAAAGACAAATTGTACCAATTCCTCCATTAAAAAAAAACAGACCCGGACAGGATTTCTATTAAAATGCTAAAAAAACTTCCAAGAAAAGCTATTAGAATGCTCACAATAATATACAACTACATACTGAGAATGAAAACTTTTCCGCAGTCTTGGGAAAGAGCAAAAATAATCCTTATCTTCGTACAGGCCCATAAATTTATTATCTTGCATATCAAAAATATTTGAAAAGCTAATCCTTCAACGAATTAAAATAATCCTACAAGAACAAAGTTTTATTTCAAACCATCAATTTGGGTTTCGAGACAAGCCTACAACAATTGAGCAAATTCACAGAAAAATAAACGTAATTAACAATGCACTACATAACAAAAAGTACTGTTCTGCAGCTTTTTTGGATCTCAAGCACGCATTTGACAAAGTATGTCATGCCGGACTAATGTATAAAATTAAAAGATGTTTATCAGATTCTTTATTTCTATTAAAAAAATTCTATTTAGAAAATAGAAATAAATAGAAAATAAAAAAATATTACCGAAAGTAATTCTGGGGTGCCTCAAGAGAGTGTCCTCGTCCCATCACTATTTTTAATTTTTACAGCTGATTTTCGATCTTCAACTGACACACGTTTAGCCACATTTGCTAATGATAAGTGCATCATCGCCACAAACAAAGATACTACTGCAGCTTTCAACAGTCCTCAGAACCATCTCAGCTTAGCTGAGAAATGGTTTTCGTTGTGGAGAATAGAAGTAAATAGCACAAAATCAGTTTATATGACTTCCACGCTTTGCACCAAAACTTGCCCCGCAGTTGTACTCAACTATGCAATTATCCCGCCCAAAGAATCAATAAAGTATCTGGGCAATTACTTAAACAGGAAACTCAACTGAAAAATACACATAAAGAAAAAAAGACAACAAATATATCTAATCTTCAAAAATTATTATTGGCTCCTAAACAGAAAATCAGAATTATCAACTTAAAACAAATTACTTATATATAAGGATGTCAAACCTACGGATTACAACTTTGGGGTACTGCTAAAAGGAGCAATTTAAACATAATACAACGAGTGCAAAACAAATTCCTGCGGCAAATATTAAACGCTCCTCACTATACGCCAACATGGATCCTGAATAAAGACACGGGTTACAATTCAAGAACATATATCAATGTTCGCCTGTAATTATAAGAATATAATTGACGTCTATCCTAACCAAATAGCATGCAAATTATACCAGGAAGGCTAGCCGACCAGACTCAAAAGAAAAATACCTAATAAGAGATATAACATAGTTTCTTTATATATTTTTTTCCATATTTGTCTTTAGTTTTTTTTCATATTTACTTTAGTAGATATGCCACTGCGAGTATCTACTAATTTGTAAACAATCAATTGTAAGCAACTTTTCAGCATTCTCTGCTAAATGTAATTATTTTTATACATTGCAGAATGAAAATAAAATTAAAAAAAAAACTTATAATAGGACTATTAGGTTGTAATTGCTGTTCAAAAATTATAATAAAAAAAATCCGATGCGCAAATTTTATGTTTTCTCGACGTTTCAAGCCATTCTGAATCGAATGAGACCAAATTTGAAAAATTATGTGTGTGTGTGCGTATGCGTGAATAGAATTTTTTGCCGCAAATCACCGTTTCTCCAGAATGGGCTGGATCGATTTAAAAAAATTGAAAGCCATTCGATGTATCTCGTTGAACACTAGCGTTTATCAATTTTGTGCGACAATCGATTTAAGCGTTTCTTTGCAAATAGCAGAAAAGTGAATAAAAAATTGTCCATGTTATAGCTCGCAATTCTGAATCGATTTTGAAAATTTTAAAATCGTTTGTAAAATATTGGTTGGGAATAGACCTGATTAGTTTTTGCTAGAAATTGGCTGGGCTGTTTTCTTGTAATAAAGTGTTGAAAGAATTGTTTTCGACGATGTCCATAATTTTTTTTGGTGATAGATATCATGGCCTTCTGATCCTGCTAAAATATTACGGCCGTACGACAAGTCGTTTAATTTTGAAAAGTAGTCAAAGTTTGCAAAAATAAGTATCGCTTTTAGGCGTTTGTCAAAACTAGACCTTTCATCGACGTTTGCTCAAAAACGTCCTCAACCGATTTCAGAAATTTAAAAGCCATTTGATGTATCTTGGTGAGGATTATCGTTTTTCAGGTTTGTGCGACGACCTGCCAAAACGTTTCTTTGTAGTTTGAAAAAAAGTGTTAAACTTTTCGTCCACATTTAAGCTCATACTTCCAAATCGATTTAAAAAAATTAAAAACTGTTCGAAAGATAGTAGTTGAGAATGATACTGATTAGTTTGTGTGTAATTAATTGTTGAAAAAAAATTTAAGCCGATTTTCATGGAACTTTTTTCGGGATATATATCATGGTCTTTAGAACTTACTGAAATATCACGGTCTTACGACAAGTAGTTTAATTTTTAAAATTCATCAAAATTTGAGAAAATGAGTAGTTTTTTCGACGTTTGTTAAAATCAAAATTAAACGATTTACTTAGTATAACGATAGAGTACTTAGGCCTAATAAACAAACTAAACCATTAAACTACGGAAACTGGTTCAATTATAAAAATTGTTGATTTTTGAAAATTAGCTTTTATAAAATACTGCGAGTTAACGTTTCCGTTCGTTTTTATTTATGTGTAATAAATCACACGTAAATTATTATTTTTTTTGATTAATTACACATATCGGAAAGTTCATGTAACTTGCCTCAAGGCAAAATACCAATACCAACTAGTTTAAATATTTTTTAGAATTGTATTGCTCAATCGAGGTCGAAAATATGTTTTTTTTATTTCGTTGAATGGGTTTAGAATAAATAAAGATGCTTTCTTGTGAAATCTGTTTTTCGAAATTATTAATCATATGTTATAATATGTCTACTTATTTTTTTTAACTTTGTGTATTATATTGTTCAGTGCATAGACATATATATTAGAATATATAGAATATAGACTATATATATATATATATATATGTATATATATATATATATATATATATACTAGTTGTACCCTGCCATGTTTCGCCGAGGCACAATATGATTGAATGGTTGAGAGATGGGAAATAAAACAAATAATGAATTTCATATTAGTTTAATTTTGCAAGATTTGTGGATATACAATATTTTTTTCTTTCTCCATTAACTGCGTAAATGTAGAGACTATCTAACTTGCCGACTGCACGCAATATACAGCTGTCCATGTAAAGAACAATCACATATTTCAAAAAAATTGGCATTGAGCTTTATTTGTTAGGATTGCAAATACCAATAGAATAGGGAATTGCATCTTTTAAACCGTTTGGAATTATTGGTGTCACTCTAAGGGTATTCTAGGAATGTGGACATATTTACCTTTAAAAGGCTCCGTTAAAATTTTTGCTTCGGATATGTTTTTCATTAATTTTGTAACTGCAAGTTGCGTGTCGTTCCATAGTTTAAGCTAATTAATATTTTGAAAAGGACAATTGGTATGAAGAAGCTCCTGTAGCTGCAAAATAATCGACCTTCTTAGTAAGGTATGTATACCACAACGTGCATCTCCTTCATCTCTATCATGACCAATAAAATACATTTGATAGAACTTATGGTCAGTATCTGGGAATGAGTGAAGAGAGCTCTGCGATATATTTGCCCTTTAAGTTTAAAGATTGGCATGAATTGATCAGTGACAATTTGCGCACTAGTATATTTTCTGATGTTCGATAGGAAATGTTCCGATTCAGCAGTAAATACAACAAGTAAAGTTTTTAATGGTTCTTGTGGTACATCAAGTTGAATTTGATTTTTCCTACAGCGCAATACATTCTTTTCGTTTCATTTTTAAATTTCAGAGCCTGGCACAGGTTCTGACTCATCTAACCAACGTCAACATAATCAACGACTTGAACTATAATCAACAGCTGGATTGTACCGCAAGGCAATTGAATTGCACAATCAGATTAGCTGCTCTTTCTGCTCGTGCTTCAACTATTTTTATCTTCTCGAATCGTGCACCCTCATGTCTAGCTGCTCGTCTTTCTACTGTGTCCACGTTTGTTTCTTAATCGTCTGTTCCTCTCTCGAACGTGTGCCTGCTCATCCTCAGTCATATTCAAAAGCCATCTTCTCGATCCCCTTGTGTGGCGAGTGCGACGACCTAAATTTGACTTTCTGTGGGACATTATTTCGTTTTGCACTATAACATAAAAAAGGAATGACTAAACTTCTTATGGCTCTCACCTCGACAACAATATGACACAAGATAAGAAGCATTAAAAAATGATAATAAGCATTGTGAAAATTATATTTTTATTGTCAAAAAATAAATACTACTTTATTCAAATTAATTTATACATTATTCAACTGAATTACTACTTACGTTCTGGTTAATAGCACAATTATTAGCAGTATTGATCACGACACGATCACATAAAAGTTCATTGATTTAAGTAAAGGTTTTATAAAGAGAGTATATTTAACCGAATTAGCTTCCAATGTCAAAATCAAATGTTTTTCACTGGTAGCCGGCGCCACCATTAAAAAAAGGGTAAAATAAAAAAATTGCGTTTGTGGGTTTGTGAGTATATGACTGCTGTTAAAAATAGATAAGAACCATTTCAGATACGAAATATATATCATACTAAAATTTGAGCTCAATCCGTGCTGAACTTTTTGAGATTTTCGATCTTACAAAAACCAACATAGCATTTTTATATATGTAAGATATATATATATATATATATATATATATATATATATATCTTATATATAAAATTCTTCTGTAACAATGTAAGTTTCATTAATCCTCCTAAACTATAATTCGGATTTTCATGAATCTTCCTGAAGTTTGTTCGGGAAATTTTTTAGAATGTTTTGATTCATAAAAATATAGTTAGATTGTAGAAATAAATGAAAAAATTACAAAAAACCGCTTATCATGTTTGCCCTTGAAAATATTTAAGGCATAGTTTGACATTAAAAACAAAAGACGACTGTCATTTGCCAAACATTTCCATTCACATATAGGCTAAGACAATATTAAAATATAATATATATATATATATGATTATGAATGAGAAAAATGTAAGGACTACATTATTATTGCCAAAAAGAAGCTGAGATGAGCCAAAAATTAAATTAATTTAAGATGCAAATAATATAACATGCATGTGACAAGTGATGCAGTCTGCGCATGCGTCTGACGCGCACGGCGAATCGTGTTCTCAACGTGCGCGTGGTTTGCTTTTGCTTGCAATAATTTTGTTTGCGCACTTTGCGAACAGATTCGCCGTACGAATTCGTGCAAACAAGACGAGCCATAAGTGATTGCGCTCAAAAATATTCAATTTGCAGTCGTTTTGCCTTACTATACTAAGTCACAATACAAAAAAAAATTTAGAAGTTTCATGTGTCAAAAATTCATATGTTTGTCATTTGGTACGGAATATTTACTCAATGGAGCGCTTTCGGTCTGAACTTTTTCTACTGTTTTCCATTTCGTTTGGAATTTTGGAACTAGGTTCATCTTACTCTTCAGAAGTGAAAACAATTTAGACTCCTTTACCACTTCTCGGGTGGTTGACATTTCTTTTCAGAGGTGTAACTTTACTTTTTTCAAAATAACGTTGGGTATCGATAAAAAAACTAATTATAAGAGAAAAATGTTTAATAATGTTTTTCAAAAAAGCAAATACTTTTCAAGTTACTGGCTACTGAAAATTTGTTTCTTTTTTGCGTTTTTTTATCATTTTTTGCTAATATCTTCAAAAATATACATTTTAACGAAAATCATATAATGAACAAAATTATATCAATTAAAATCTCAATAAATCGCTATTTTATAGTGTTTTTGGAACATTATTAGGCTAGATATGAAAATGGGTTTTTATAGTGCTCAAAATAAGCTTTAAAATGAGTACTTCTGCGTGTAAAATGAGTAAACTATCATGCAAATAAATGACGCATATAATGTTTTTTCATTTAAATCAAATAGTTTTTCAGTGCCATTACCACCAAATTTAAAAATAATCGTATTCCATCTAGAAAAAACTTGGTTTAAGAAAAAATCTTGATGGATTCTAGAAAATACCACAACTTTAGTACAAACGATTTTTAAAAAAAATATTTAAAAAAAATCCAATTTCTCATTATAATATCTCTGAAAGAATACGTATAAAAGTATATATATATATATATATATATATATATATATATATATATGAAAATTCGAGGTATTTTTATTACTAATTATTGTTGTTTAGTATTTTTCGATTACACAAATATTGATAGAGGTATTAATTACGAAGTGCGCGGCTGTCCAACCAGAGGTCTTTCGAGCCCTTTAACTCTTCGCCGTTTCACTCATTGTGCCGTAGCTCATTTAATCACCTTTGACATATAATTACAAGTTATGATAAAATCAGAATTAAAAGAGTAATAATCCAATTAATACGATGGATGGTGACGGAGTGCAAATTGTTTTCACTTCTGAACTTAAGATAAAGATAAGCCTATTTCCAAAATATCAAGTAAATTGGAGCACAGTAAAAAAATTCACAGAGCAATAATTTTGTTGATAGTAAGTTGAATAGAGCACATGTGAATAGGATTTGACAAATTAATTCACTTCAAATATAAACTTAAGCAATAATGTATATTGGTTTATTTGAGAAAAAAATGTAATTTAGATATTAAAATTACTAAAAGCCAGTTAGATATGGTACGAAATTATAAAAACTATAGGCAACATTATTGAAGCAATTATTTTGGGTAGAAAAATAAAAGGTGATATTGCACCTTTGTCGCAAATGCTATATATTAATTCTTTCTGAATTTGTTGTACTTTTTAAAAGATTTCAATTTTCAACACGTGTATCTTATGCTATGACCATTAATCACAAAGGCAGACGATCATTTTTAGTGTGATAAATTTCGAAAATCAATGTTTTAGTCGTGAATAAACAAAAATTCATTCATTTATACATCCACATCTACAGGTATGACTAAAAATACTATATAACCCTTAAATGCAATGAAATAAATTGAGCTATTGGAAATAAATTTGTTCTATAAATCGCAGTGTATAATTTTTAATATACAATTTTATTGAAATTTTTTTAATATTTGTTAAATGAATAATTAAAGTGTTACCTGTGGGAATTGCGATCAATCATTTATTTGAAGCAGTTCTACATTCAACATGACTCATATATTGGTGTAGATAGTAAATCAAAAAACAGTAATTATTATTTTTAACTAAGCAGTAAATATTAGTATAAAATATTGAAAAATTGTAGACGTGGGTACAGAACAACGTCTGTCGGGTCAGCTAGTATATATATATATATATATATATATATATATATATATATATATAGCGCGAGGTTTTTCTTCAGATGGTGAAATAATATAATAAAATTGTTTCTTGGGCATCCATCCAGTAATTAAAAAACGGTTTTAATGAAAAATGTTTTTATTTAAAGAACATACGTTTCGGGTCTTGATTTGACCTTCAGTACTACAATTAAATAATTCAGGGTTACAAATTAAAACAATATAAAAAAATATACATAATTAACAACAAAAATAAGTAAAACAATGTATATGAAAAGTATATATGAAAAAACACCATAAAATAAACAAAAGTAAAGCAACTCACCATACAAATAAACTTTGAAAAACAACACAAAAACACAAAATTGCACGAAAAAATAAATAAATGTGAAATAAAAAAATTGATGAAACGTCGAGTTATGAAAAATTTAAAAAAATTAAATAAATGATATAATTTATTATAAAAAAGCTTATTCCAAACGAACATGTTGTTAGTTTGGAAATTGTATTACGAGTGTATACGAGAGTAAAATGTGTGCGAACGTGTTAGCGGAAAATAGTGGAAACTGTATCGTCACTGGTGAGAGAACGGGATAGAGAGAATTTTAGTGGTTTCATATTACGAAGATTTTCTCAATGATCATGCGCAGTAGGAACATAGTAAAAATATATATATACTAGCAAACCCGACGAACTCCGTTTCGCCACCAGATGGTTTCGTGAGAAAGATGAAGAAATTTTTTGTTTGTTTTATATTTGAAAAGGAAAAATTTGATTTTATTATACAACAGTAACAAATTTATTTCGATTACAAAAATGAAGTGTTTTTTAGTTGAACTTCTCTGAGTAAATGGAAGTGAATCCGCAAATTATCCGTTTCATTGAAGTGCTCTTTGGTAAACCACATTTTTTGTTTTTTGGTCTGACTTTAACACAAACAAAGCGGATGGTTTTCCAACTCGTGAACAGGCAACGTATAACTGCCCATGTGAACAACAATGATATTCTAAATAATCTATTTGAAATGTATCCCGCGAAAACTAAGCGAATGGCCTTGCGACTTGTTATTGCGAACGCAAGGCAAACTGGAAATTGCAATCGTTTGAAGTCAAACGAAAGACCAGTCGGAATCATTGGTTGTCACCAAATCGCCAGAATGGTGAAATTCAGTGCGTGTACATCATTATTCTTTGCGGCAAGAATTGCTCGTTGACTTAACCAAGCATAATTCTGATAATTTTCACTAATGTCATTACTCAAATTTTTTAATTACGGTGCATGAAGTTTCAGCAATTTGCATTAGGGCACGATACCACGCACAACTAATTTTCTTAGCTATAAACCTTGCGGAGCCCGAGACTTTTCCAATAAATGCAAAATTGTCGAAATCGGTTCGTGCGTTCTGGAGTTATTTTGTCAGGAAGGAAAACCCGACTTATTTTTATATATATAGAAGATAATCTATTTGAAATTAATTAAAATATTTGTTGATTATTTTATTACACGAATTTTTAATTACGGTGCATGAAGTTCCAGCAATTTGCATTAGAGCACAATGCCATGCACAACTAATTTTCTTAGCTATTAACCTTGCGGAGCCCGAGACCTTTCCAACGAATGCAAAATTGTTGAACGAAATCGGTATGTGCCTTCTGGAGTTATTTCGTCAGACAGGAAAACCCGACTTCTTTTTATATATATAGAAAATAATTTATTTGAAATTATTTAAAATAATTGTTGATTATTTTTATTACTCGAATTTTTAATTACGGTGCATGAAGTTCCAGCAATTTGCATTAGGGCACGATGCCATGCACAACTAATTTTCTTAGCTATAAACCTTGCGGAACCCGAGACCTTTCCAACGAATGCAAAATTGTCGAAATCGGTTCGTGTGTCCTGGAGTTATTTCGTCAGGAAGGAAAACCCGACTTATTTTTATATATATAGAAGATATGTGTAAGACATCCATAATCAAATCCAAAAAGTATGTGAATGAAGAGAAAAATATTAAGAAACAGTGTAAATATTAACAGAAAAACGATAATAGTTATGGAACTATAATAGTTACAAAAAAAATAAATTATAACATAACATATATATGTATATATATATATAAACGCAAAACAATAAATGTATACATGTATACACATACACATGCACATATATGCAAACACATGCAACACATATAAATATACAACATATATGTAAACACATATATACATACATATATACACATACATACACATGGGCATACCCATATACATTTACAAATATATACATGTAAACATATATATATATAACATGCGCCCATACACATATATATACACATACATACATACATATATACATACAACATATATATACATATATATATATATATATATATATATATATAACATACATAAATGAAATGTTAGGATGTATTGCGCATATTGAAAAAGTTATTTGAAGCATCGCGGTAAATATTGCAAAGAGAAGCCGAATCAAATCGTTTGTTAATAGAAGGTAATATTTGTATGAAAATACTTTCAGCGAACTTTCTGCGTAAAGTGTTAGATTCTCGATGAATAACTCTTGGATTGGTGAAATTAAAAGAATGTTTAAATTTGGCGATATGCTCGGTGATCATGGTTTTATTTTGTTTCCTGTTCAAACTATTAAGTTCGTGTTGGCGCATTCTTTTTGAGAGAAATTGTGAAGTTTCTCCAACATAACAGCTTGAACAATCATTACAATCAATGACATATACGACGTTTGACGTGCGGGAAGTAGGGGTAGGAGTTTTTAAATTAGTGTATAAGTCTGAGAGAGTGTGTCCAGTCGAACACACTAGCTTCAGACCAACGGATGAAAAAAGTTTTTTCCATGAGTGGAAAAGGCAGTCAATGTACGTTAATGAGATGAAGGAATTGAGAGATAGTGAATTTTCAGGAACAGGGTTAAGGTTTTGTGAAATGGTACTATTTTGTTGTGATTGGGAGGTAAATAAGGAAGATGTACGGAATTTATTACGAAGAAAGGGTAATCTATTATTTATTACTGAGCGTAAAAGTTGTAGTGGATAGGAATTATTTTGAAGGGTAGAATATATCAAATTAATATTTTTTTCCCAATGTGATGCATGAGAAAGAAGGATGGCATGATCTAGTAAGTTGATGATGGATGCAATCTTGGTAGAATTGGGGTGATAGGAATGGTAATTTAAATAGCGTCCAGACCAACTGGATTTTTGATACCAACAAGTAGTGATGGAGTTGTTATTTATAAAAAGGGTAATATCTAAAAAAATAATGGAGTTCTTAAGTTGAGTCTCTAAGGTAAAACAAAGGTGTGAGTCGAAATTATTAAAAGAATTTAGGAAATTGGTTATGTTATAAGTAGGAATGCAAGTTAAAATGTCGTCAACGTAACGTTTGTAAAAAAGAGGTGCATAAGACAAGGTATTAAGAGTAGAGTTTTCTAGAAACTGCATACAAAGTTCAGCAAGTGGGGCACTCAAACTGGAACCCATTGGAGTGCCAAATTTTTGTTTAAAAAATGAGTCGTTGAACGAAAAATAAGTATTGAAAATAATGAATTTAATACATTTTAGGAACCAAGAAAAATTGAAATCTGTGTGTTTGCTGATATCAACCCATTTATGGTCTATGGCAGAGAGGATAAGGTCAGGTGAAATGTTAGTGAAGAGGGAAACAACATTTAAACTTATAAAGGAAAAATCAGGTGGTACATTAAGGGAGTTAAGTTCGGGAATGAGTTCGAAAGAATTTTTGACAAAATGAGGAGAATTGTGAGTGATGTTGGACAAAATTGAACTAATAAATTTGGATAATTTGCAAAGAGGGGAATTTAAGTCAGCAACTATTGGTCGAAGAGGAAAACCATCTTTGTAGATTTTGGGAAAACAATAAAGTTTTGGGTAAACGGGATTGTAAGTTTTTAATTGTAGAGAGAGGGGTTTGGGAATTTGTTTGTTTTCTATGAGTGAATCAATGAATTTCAAAGTATTCCGATTTATAAGGTCGGTGGGATCTGAATTTATAGGCTCGTAAATGTTTATATCAGCTAGGAGAGACATGGATTCGGAAACATAGTCTACTTTGTTCATGATAACCGTGATGTTACCCTTATCTGCCCTAGTAACAACAATTTCTTGGTGTTGTTTGATAAAGGATTTGCAAGAGTGGATATCTTTGAGTAGTTCTTTATGTTGATGAAAGTTAGAAATGTCAAATTTGAAAAATGAATTAAGTTGGTTGCAAAAAATAGATTTAATGCGGTTTTTTTCATTGATATCTTTTAAATTACGTAAACTATATTCTAAAAAGCTAAGTGTTTTGACAAAATTAAACGATTTCTTCTGTTGTGGAATAGAAAATTTCGGACCTAATGCTAAAATGTTCAAAACATTGGATGGGATGTCTAAATCTGAAATGTTTTTAACCCATTTATTGATGATATCAGGGTTTATATTTAATTTGGATTCGTTAGACTTTTTCGAATAAAGAGTATTGAATTTTTTTATGAAGGATTTTTTTGACATATTAAAAAAATTATTGTATCTAGAGTTTTCGAAATCTAAAAAATTGTTAATGTCAATGTGATTATTAATAGTGGAAAATTAGGATTGGATGTTATAATTTAGAGATTTATTTATGTTATCAATAGAGGTAATGCAATGTTTGATTTCTAGATTCAGCAACATAAAGGAGAAAGAAAGCTTTTTATTTTTAAAATAATTGAAATTTAGACGATCAAAGTTTGTTAATTTGAAATCAAAGGCTTTTGGTAGGAGTCTTTCTTTGCGACAACGAAGTAAAAAATTCTTTTGTTGGTGACGATAGCCAGTTTTGAGAAAAGATTTGAAATAGTTTTAAATAAAATGAGTTTGGTAGGTCCATAGCAATGGAAAATGTACTCGAAAAAAGATGGAAAAGAGTAAGGAATGCATTGTGTAAAACTATTATGAAAATAATTGTTGTAACGATAAATTGACGAATTATTGCAATTATTATAATTCTGTGAATAAGTTGGATATTGATAAGAGGAACGATTATTATGTCTTACCTTATTTGTATGGAGAGCACTATTTACATATATAGTAGTGAAATTATAGTTATTTTGAAAATTCATGCTGTTAAAATTAAAAAACACTTGTAAAAGTTCTTGAAAATGATCAAAATCTTGGATTTGTAACTTCAGTGTAGTATTGGTTCTGAGTGTCCTAACAAGGAAGTCTTGATATGTAGGTTTGCAACAATTCTTGAGGAAAAATGTTGAGTCTTAAAACTTGTAGAATATTTGAAAATCAGTGTCTTGAGAATGAACAAAAAATCTTGAATATTTTATGTTGAAAATGTCAAATTTTTTAGCACTTGGATTATATAAAGCGTGAGGTTTTTCTTCAGATGGTGAAATTATATAATAAAATTGTTTCTTGGGCATCCATCCAGTAATTAAAAAACAGTTTTAATGAAAAATGTTTTTATTTAAAGAACATACGTTTCGCATCTTGATTTGACCCATCTTCAGTGCTACAATTAAATAATTCAGGGTTACAAATTAAAACAATATAAAAAATATACATAATTAACAGAACAAAAATAAGTAAAACAATGTATATGAAAAGTATATATGAAAAAACACCATAAAATAAACAAAAGTAAAGCAACTCACCACACAAATAAACTTTGAAAAACAACACAAAAACACAAAATTGCACGAAAAAATAAATAAATGTGAAATAAAAAAATTGATGAAACGTCCAGTTATGAAATTTTTTTAAAAAAATTGTAAAATTAAAATAAATAATATAATTTATTATAAAAAAGCTTATTCCAAACGAACATGTTGTTAGTTTGGAAATTGTATTACGAGTGTGTACGAGAGTAAAATGTGTGCGAACGTGTTAGCGGAAAATAGTGGAAACTGTATCATCACTGGTGAGAGAACGGGATAGAGAGAATTTTAGTGGTTTCATATTACGAAGATTTTCTCAACGATCATGCGCAGTAGGAACATAGTAAAAATATATATATGTGTAAGAATACAGTTAGATACAGTTTCCACTATTTTCCGCTAACACGTTCGCACATATTTTACTCTCGTACACACTCGTAATACAATTTCCAAACTAACAACATGTTCGTTTGGAATAAGCTTTTTTATAATAAATTATATCATTTATTTTAATTTTACAATTTTTTTTTTAAATTTTTCATAACTCGACGTTTCATCAATTTTTTTATTTCACATTTATTTATTTTTTCGTGCAATTTTGTGTTTTTGTGTTGTTTTTCAAAGTTTATTTGTATGGTGAGTTTCTTTACTTTTGTTTATTTTATGGTGTTTTTTCATATATACTTTTCATATACATTGTTTTACTTATTTTTGTTCTGTTAATTATGTATATTTTTTATATTGTTTTAATTTGTAACCCTGAATTATTTAATTGTAGCACTGAAGATGGGTCAAATCAAGACCCAAAACGTATGTTCTTTAAATAAAAACATTTTTCATTAAAACTGTTTTTTAATTACTGGATGGATGCCCAATAAACAATTTTATTATAATATATATATATATATATATATATATATATATATATATATACTTATATCTTATCATAAACTTATGTTCAAATATAATATTATACAATATGTTTTGTCCTTGATAAAATTTAAAACATTAATAATATAATACAAATACCCAGTGCTATTTTACAGTAGGGGCAGTGGGGCTAATGCCCAGGGCGGCAAATTTCTTGAAAAATAATTAACAAAACATAATACGATTGCAATGCAAAACTTGGGTTCAAATAACCGATTATTAAAATTTGTTATTTTGCCTTGTCTCCCGCCCCGAACGTAAATTATATCAAATTGGTTAATAAGTAAGGTGACCATAATTTTCTAAGTCAAAACCGGGACGGCAGTTTTTAGTTATGCTAATTCGGGACGGGGGGTATATAATAACATTTTTTATTTAAATCTTTTTTTTATAATAATTGCGGAGTTTCAGTAAAAACTATATTATTCGATTATATGTCATACTTTTTCATCTATGATATTATATCTTATATGGATCTATATGTTTTTTGCGCCTTTGAGCCTTATATAATAGTCTTTTCAATTTTATTTATAAATATTTTAAAAAAAATAGCACTTGTTTATTTGTTTTCATAATTTTTGTTAATTCATCTGTTAATTTTTAAAAAATCCGGGACAATCCAAGACAAAAAATATAAATCCGCTACAAATCATGCTTTTAAAATAACTCGGGACACAAAGTGCAAATCCGGGACTGTCCCATCCAACCCGGGACGTATAGTCACCTTATTAATAAGTCATTATCAAATTTGGCAATTTGGCTAATATGAAGATTAGTAAACGAATTGAGAGTTTACTAAAAATATGTTAGATCTCGAGTCCTCTAAATATGAAAAAATCGTGCACTTCCAAGCTTATAGCGCCCAAAAAAAATTACTGGACGCATGGCATTGTGTCTTGAGGCAAACTACTGGATCTTTCCGTACTGGAAATTACATTCTTTAAAAGGCTTTAATTTTTTTTTTTAAATATAAAAAATTGACTTTAAAAAACTTTTTTTTATATTTTGTTTTTTTTTGTGAAAATTATGAACAATTTTCAAAGCAAATGTGCAGCATAGCTGTTTCCGAGACGAAATATCGAAACCCAATTACCATTTTTCGAAACGGCTGGACCAGCCTGTGCCAAAAACTAATCAGCACGTCTCTCCATTAACATAAATCTATCATTTTTTCAATGATTCAAGTCGATTTCAAGAACACGAATCAACCGATTTGAATGATTCGATTCCTATTGATAAGAAGACGTGTTGTTTAGTTATTGGCCAAGGCAGGTCCAACTGTTTCGAAGATACGGGCCAGAATTACAAAAATGATAATTCAGTTATTGAGAAGCGGGGCGTCCAATATCATTAAAAAATGTACATGTATTGACAAAAGAAAGAACTGCTCAAATTTGTTGGAGACACGTTTAGCGATTTTGGTGATCGAATAAAAAAAATGGAATAGAAGCATTTGGCGATCAAAAGTGATTAGTAGACAAATGCACATCAAATTATCAGATGTTTTATAGATATTTTAATGATCAGTATAAATTTTGTATACATTTCTATTGTTTCTGTAACATTTTTTATCGCGCTTACATGCTTCTATATTTAGTGACTACGCAGCTGAAGCAGCGCGATTGCTTTAAAAAAAGTTCAAAATTTTTAACATATTTCAAAATATAAAATACAAAATTTTCAAAAAAGTCAATTTTTTCAGAATTTATTTTTTTTTTTTTTTAATTTTAATTTTCGGTAAGAAAAGTTGCAGCACAATGCCAAGCACCACTATTTATAGTATGTAATGCATAATAAATTTTCTGCAATCAAATAGTTATTTTAATTTAAAAAAAATGATAAATAAAAACTTAGTCAGTGCCCCAAGGCAACAAATTTTTAAATCCGGCCCTGCAAATACCATATTAGCTATATTTAAATTATAATTATCGAAAATAAATAAATATATAAAAATGAATTTGCGATTGACAAAATATTGTCAATATAATCTTTCGAATTTTTATATTGTTGTCGCATATACGCATATACGTCTCACTTGCCTGTCTATGAACAAAAAAATTTTTTGCACGTGTTCTATTTATCTATGAGTGCGTGCGCTGTGCATCGCTTGTTCTGCCCCTTTCATGTACTCGCAAAAGAGCTGTCCTCTCTTTTTGCTCACCTGCGTTAAGTTATGGTCAAATACAAACTGTTATTTGTGTATACATATTCGATAACGATTTATTAATCAAAATTAATAAATTTATAAATTCTTGAAGCTGAATATTCAACTAAATAACACAATCCAAAATATTTCTGATCATTTTTACGCACTAAGACTGCCTCTAACATCCTAATAGAGTATGCTACATGGACAGATACTGTTTTTTGTTGAAATGTATATAGAAGGACCAGATAGAATTTTGGCTCTATCAACCGTTTTAAATTGTAAAGAATAATTAATAATAAGAAAACTTACACTCATTTATTGTAGAATATAAATTTACATTGTTTGTATGGTATAGTTTGATTATTTGTATAATATTATCTTCCCGTAGGACAAGTTATAGTAATCGCAACAAAATCGAAAATGAAAATTTGTATATATCTTTACGGTTCAGAGGTTTCTGAATATTTTGGCATACCTTAGAAAAAATGTATGTATGTGTGTGTGCGTGTGTGTATGTGTGTGCGGATACAAATTTTTGTCGATGATTTTGGGAACACCGATCAACCGATTTGAATAATTCAAAAAACATTCGATTTGTATTGATAAGGAGACTAGCATTACAGTCGAGTCTTTTGCTTGATATGGGCGTGTTTCATGCGTCATAATGTGACATTTCAAAACTTTTTTCAAAATGTTTTTAATTTTGTAGTTATACATTATTTTTTCAAAAAATGTCCTTTTCTAATATGTTACAAGTTTAATTTTTTAAAATAATATTTTTTTTAGTGTTTTTGTCCTGTCGTATGTATAATGTTTCTCTATGTTTATAATTAGTCTATATTGATTTTTTATTATTAGTAAAAATTTTCTTCAAATTTGTTGTAGTTGCTGAATGATGACACGCATCTGGTGTCGAAACGTATGAATAAAAGTTTTTAATACTTTATACCTTTTTTATTTCGGCGAATGGGCTGCTAGTTACTTTAAAATATGTTTCAACGTCGAAAAAACTATCAAGATATATATATATATATATATATATATATATATAAATAAATAAGATATATATAGATAAATAAATATATATATATATAATTATATATATATATATATATTAATTGTTTATATGAACAAAACAGCACTCAGATTGTTTAACACAACTTTATTTTATGATTACAGACGTTTCGAGACCATGGTGTGTCTCATCTTCAGTGTAATTTCAAAAAACAGTTACTTATATACTACACATTCTTTAATAATTTATTTAAATTTCATTTAATTTTTGGTATACAAAAAACACCAACTATTCTTGCAATGCTTGACACCCCGTACTAAAGAACATATAACACTTACAGAAATATTCTAAACAAAATTGAAGTACTTATATAGATGGAGACAGAGAGGGTATCATTATAATGTAAACAGAAGGAGTGCTATCGCATACAA